>NC_081406.1:56089051-56106551 GCF_030272615.1 Cryptomeria japonica
ACCGTTGTTGTCTCGAGTTGTAATGAGACCTCTCAAACTCATTTATTTAGCAGTCATTGTATTGATTTTGGCATTAACTTATCCTTCTATAAAATGCAGGTACCCTATCAAAAATTCTAATGCCTAGTTGTTTGAGGACTTTGAGACACATAGATATATTCTTCATTAGTCAAACCTTCTTGTTGCAATAAATATTCATTTGATTAAATATCATGGTAGACCTCTTAACAATGATTTGTGGAAAGTTTGTGAATAAGAACATGAGGAAATACTTGAGACACTAAGGGTTAGAGCTGATCCAGAAGGTTCATTTGATTGATTTTGGGCCATCTAGAAGAATAATTCTACAATATGGCAGAATAATTTTGACAATTTTGTATATATCTTTTGGAAAACGGTGTAACTTGGCTTTTTTGGATGTTCTCTACATGCATATGAGCTGTAATATGCATATGAGTTGTAATGTGCATATGTAGATGCCAAATTTTGTATATAAAAAAACATCAATGAGTTTTAAAGTGCATATCTAGATGCTAAATTTTGTATAAAAAAACAACAATGAGTTGTAATGTGCATATCTAGATGCCAATATATGTATAAAAAAACAACAACGAGTTGTAATTTGCATATTTAGATGCAAAATTTTGTAAATATAAACAATAATTAGCTTGATCATTTATATTAGATGCCAAATTTTTTATATGAAAGTGTCCATGGGGCTGATTTGCAAATTTTGAGAGCCCAAATTTGTACCATTTGATTATAAATTTGTACTATTTGATTATAAATAACTGGGTCTGATTTTGACATATGTTAAATAACTTGCAAATGGGTATTTGAATATGCAATTTTCAAGTGTTTTGGGAAAATTTTGAGTTATTGATGAATTACCCGATTTGAAGGGCTAGTAGGAATAGTCTGAAACTGAGAGAGGCCTTTTTAAGAATCGACAACATGACCCCATAGGTTCAAATGGATCGTCCATAAGTGCCACACGATGTCAAAGTTTGACCATTTTTTCCACTTTGAGCACTCAAGGGAAAACACCGCTATGAGGTGACTCTGAATGATTGTACATCTTGGGGAGCAAGACAAGGGCACACCTAGTGTAAAACTAGCCACCCAGGTGTGCTCGCACTGACGGTTCATTCCCACGACAAGCAGAACGAAAGATGCACTATTTTGCCACCTCTCATTGATAGTTTTTGATGTGATAGAAAAAATCTCACCACAAGAAAAATGAATCGAGTTACCTGAAACCGAGAGAGGATTTTTTAGGCAGTGACAACACAACCCCATAGGTTCAAATGGATCGTCCATAAGTGCCATGCTCTCTGAGTTATGTGATGTCAAAGTTTGACCATTTTTTCCACTTTGAGCACTCAAGGGAAAACATTGCTATGAGGTGGCTCGGAATAATCAAACACCTTGGGGAGAAATAAAAGGGAACACCTAGCATAAAATTGGCCACCTAGATGCGCTCACACTAACGGTTCATTCCCATGACAAGAAGAACGAAAGATGCACTATTTTGCCACCTCTCACTGATGGTTTTTGATGCGACAGAAAAAATATCACCATAAGAAAATGGAATCGAGTTGTCCAAAACCAAGAGAATATTTTTTAGGCAGAGACAACATGACCCCATAGGTTCAATTGGATCATCCATAAGTGCCATGGTCTCCAAGTTACGCAATGTCAAAGTTTGACCATTTTTTCCACTTTGAGTGCTCAAGGGAAAACATCGCTACGAGGTGGCTCAGAATGATCAGACGTCTTGGGGAGTGAGACAAGGGAACACCTAGCATAAAATTGGCCACCTAGATGTGCTCGTGTTGACTGTTCATTCCCACGATAAGTAGAACAAAAGGTGCACTATTTTGCAACCTCTCAATGACGGTTGTTGATGCGATAGAAAAAATATCACCACAAGAAAATAGAATCGAGTTGTCTGAAACCAAGAGAGGCCTTTTTATGAAGCTACAACATGACCCCATAGGTTCAAATGAATCATCCATAATTGTCATGGTCTTTGAGTTACATGACATAAAAGTTTGACGGTTTTTTCCACTTTGAGCGCTCAAGGGAAAAGGTCACTACGAGGTGGCGCAAAATGATCAGATGTCTTGGGGAGCGAGACAAGAGCACACCTAGAGTAAAACTAGCCACCTAGATGTGCTCGCACTGATGGTTCAATCCCATGACAAGCAAAAAGAAAGATGCACTATATTACCACCTATCACTAGCAGTTTTTGATGCGACAAAAAAAATCTCACCACAAGAAAATGGAATCGAGTTGTCCGAAACTGAGAGAGGCCTTTTTAGGAAGCGACAACACAACCTCATAGGTTCACACAGATTGTCCATAAGTGCTTCAACTCTTCTTTTATAGGTTATTTGGATGAATAGGTGTGTCTCTTACCATAAGGCCGACTTGTTATGGAATAAAATTTAAATGAAAACCCTACCTAAGCCGATTCATCCTTAGATAAATTTCAAATCTGCTTTGTGCACTCAAATCTTGTCTTAATTGGTTCTTGAAATGATGAACTTCACTCCATAAGCATGAGTTTATGAAATAATAACTTCACTCCAATCTCTTCATGCACGAAGGACTTAAAGGAAACACTCAATCAAAATACACAATATCAGCATTACCAGTGTCTGTACTTGGGTATACACAATGTGAGCAATAGATAGTTCAAAATTATATGCCATATGAGTTACAAGTAATGAACAAATTGGATCACATTTCAAGAAATATACACAATGAACAAGTTTGACCACATTTCAATAGCAAATAACTAAGTTTCAAGAATTTCAAGTTTCATATATATCAATGAAAAAATTGGATCAAATATCAAGTTTCATACATATCAAAATGAACAATAATCGTGTACATATCAAAAAACAGCATAGATGCCAAATCAATAATAGTTACAAAAATGTGGCATGTGCCATGTCTATCAAAGTCGATATATACATATACAAATGTCAAATATATAAAAAAATTGGTCCTTCAATGAACACAACTATAACTATATGTCTCTATCGGTATCTAGGACTGTGGTAGATCATCAAATTCGAGCCTCTTCAAAGTAGTACGTTGCTGCACAAGGACAATTAAAATGTTGAATCAGATATATTTTCTCAATATAACATCAAAATAACTAAATACTGTACTCTAAGTTGTTTGAAGTTGAAATGTTGATTACCTCATGTCTGTCTTCTACAATTGGGTGAGGCTAAGGATCCGTGGGATGTCCTGAAGGAGGTTGTAACTGGTAAAACAACATTAATATATGTTAATAACATATATGTCAAATAACACATAATAACTAAAAATTAATAGACTAAAAAACTAGCCCATACTAGGGCCTCAAATGGATGTGTTGTGGTCATAGGAGGTAAAGTCATAGATGAATCAGTTACGACCATTTCCTATATCCATGGTAAGCAATCCAAAAGGACTTAACTAGAGGGTTTAAACTTTGTTGTGCACTTAGTGAAAAGGAGTTGATCTAAGATAGACATACTTTTTCCCTTGGTTGTGTTGGATCCCATAATATACGTGTAAGACTTCTACTGAAATGGAATGGTAGAATAATAGTAGGAAGTTTGGAAGGGGCCTGTAATAGGTTACAGACAATCATACAAGTTAATAACCCAAAGTTGTTGACAAACTAGATAAAATAAATATTTTAACATATGCAGGACAAATGCACACTGAAGCCTTGCATAATTCTCCTATAGCCTTAGGAGACCTAGTTGAATCTGATGCAACTATTACCATTTCCTGTATGAAAAATGATAACATATGATATAAACATAAAAGGATTTAGTTATTTCAAACAAGCAAGAATGCAATCCAAAGTGAATATGAAGATATCACCTCTTCCCTCTGCTGAACCTCATCAACATCAGGTGCATTCATTAATTTTGTAAACCCCACATGTTTCTGTATATAGGACAAACAAATTAAGTGCATTTATCAATATCTACATATACATGATTAATCATAGTACATTTCAACAAATGAATTTAAATTGTATTGAATTACCTTCTATCATTTGGGTGTCCGAGAGGATATCTTTTTTTGCCTCAGAGTGCTAGAAGATGGATTTCTCACACAAGATGTCCTCGAGGTAGGTGGGTAAACTAATGGAAAAAAATTAACATAAGGGAATAGAACATGTATTTAATATATCACTTAAGTCAAAAATATATAAATCTAAATGGTACTGCATAGCTATCTTGGCCAAATTCAATGGCCAAAAGCATGATATCATCAAGTTGGGACATCTCAACCACCGATAAGCCCTATAAAATACCAAGTAATGATACATATAATTAAAAAAAGATATTTTGAAACCAATGTATTATTATATTTTTAACAAATTTACAAATCTTTACATCTGGTGGAAAAACTACTCGTGACCGTCGATTCGACTGAAAAGTATGTGGTGTACTCCCACCACCTACTGCACCTTGCAATGCATTTTATTTATATGTCACTTTAAATTGTTCTAAAAATAAAAATTCATTTCTTTTTATAAGATTTAGTCACTTAATTGATAACATGTCATAAACAGAATTAAATGCACCTGTGTCTGATAGAGAGGGTACAACATATTGATCAGTTCATCGGTGAGGGCCACATCCTCTGCTATGGAAGCATGGCATCTACTCCTATAACATGTACACAAATGATATACCAAACCATCCTCATCCATGTCAGTGTCTACACAAGAATATACACCCTGGTAGGTGGGGCACATATATTGAATGGGCTGGCTCGTGCCAAATGATGCATGAGGTGCTACTGATGAAGGAGGTGCCATTGAGGAAGGAGGTGCCACTGATGAAGGAGGTGTCACTGATGAAGGAGGTGTCTCAGGTGCTGGTACATCCTCTACTCCAACCAACTGTGTGCCATGCTGAACAATGACATGAGTCAATGATGCAGTTGCCTGAAGAGTGTAATTCCATAGACTCCTTCAAGGATATAGGGATAGTGACATGAACCATGGGTTTAGGAGTTGTATGCCTCCTATGTTTTGGCTCTACCACCTTATGGGCCCCAAGTCTATCCTACACAGAGCCTCTCCCTCTACCTTGAAATTGTCGGATGTCAAAGTAATTCAGCTTCTCGCCGAGGATAAACTCACAATACAACTTTTTCAAAAAATATAGAGGCACCTCCCAATTATTACAAGGTGGTTGGTCAAAGACCATATACCACCTATCCCAAAAATCTTCTTTCAGTCTAGCATGAATGCACCAATGTATAGGAAATGAAGTCATATTTAGTTCTAGGTTGTTACTGGTAACAAGATCAGTGAAAAGAGCACATATGTCAGCTTTACCTATGCCCTTTTTCTTCACTTGATCATATGACAACCCATCAGCATAAAATGTTTGACATCTATCCCTCAATGAACCCCATTTCGTAACCTCCCTAGATACCTCATTTGCACTATTAGCCATTATTTCTAGTGTTCTAGCAAGGGTTGAGTGGTGCTCAAAGCTAGAGGACCTCAACCTATTCACCAATATAGAAATTTGGGCACTATTTTGTCTAAGGCGATTGATGAGATCCTCTTGTGTGGCATCTACATGATCTAATGGATCTCTTATAGTCGCCAAACCTGTCTGGGTAGATTGATAAGATGATAGTAATTACATTAATGGTGAACCTTTTATAGTCTATTGATGAGCTCAAGATGCCTGACAGAGGCAGGATCAGATTTGCAATACAAATCAAGTTTGCTAAAAATAGCAACCCTGTGACAGAAATAGAATCAAACATAACCCCAAAGGGCAAGGTTATTCAATGTATATGGACGATCAAAAGAGTAAAATCAAAACTACTGGAGATCATATTCTTGAAGATAAAATTGAGATTACTAAGTTTAGTAATCTATGTTTAGACTGATTTGAAGTTAGATGAAACACATTTAATGTATACAGCCAGTCTAAAATCATTCTATAGACATAGAATAATATCTTGTTGAAAAAGAGAGTTGACAGTATGTAGAGCAATCTGATATGTTTTGATGGGAGTAGATGAGAGAGAGATATTTGTGAAACTAATGACATCTCTTGAAGTTGATTATGTGAGATATGTTAGATTTTGAAGTGAAGTGCACTACTATTAAGATATCGACAGAGAGAGTTGGAGTGTGAGTAGTTGCAAAAATAGAGTAGTGAGGGTTGTTGTAGTAGCTGAAGATTGAGGACAGAGAGTAGTCTGAGATCTAGGTGAAGCTGAGGTAGAGTAAAGAAGACATAAGAGTATACAATAGAGAACAAGAACATAGAACTATCTGTAGATAACTGATAGAGTGTAATCCTCTGAAAACAAAGAGAGTCATTCTCAAGATACAAGAATTCTAGTGTTACAAAATTCATTTGTAACCTAGCTTTGTCATTGTAAACCTAAATCTTATTGTATTTTCTTTGAGTGGGTGCTCAAAGAAGGGGTAGGTGCTCATAAAACTAGGAGTTGGTTCTCCTTGAGTTTGTGTTTAGAATATTAGGGGTTGGTGCTCCTTGGGTTGGTGCCCTAAACATATTATAAACTATTATTTTCCTATGAGGCTAGATTGGAGCAGTAGACTCCAGCAACTATTCTCACCGAGGATTTTCCCACATTTGGTTTTCCTCATACATCTAGTGTTATGTGATGTGCTCTTGTGTGTGTTTGTTTATGTTTGCATTACATCCACAATATCTTCACACTGAACTTAAAAGTTTTAAAATACATTGATTCAAACTCCCTCTTAGTGTCCATTTAAGTTCTTCAATAAAATTTTATGGTTTTCATGAACAACCACATCTATTGCCTTTCAATTTTCCACTTAGATTAGGATTTGCAGAAGTTATGTGGCAATTGGGCTGCATACATGAAGATGAGCTAACAAAGAAAGGTAAAGGCACTTTTTTCCTTGACTACACTATAGTCCCATATTTTGTAATTCTTAAAGGAGGATGGGTCCATTTTGAAAAGGTTCTTTTGCCTTCTTGTTTGACAGTCAGCATAAAGAGGCATAGTGACCCATAGGATTTTTATCAAATGTTGTAGCGTCGTAAATTGTACGCACTTGCTAGGGTGGTACAATTTCACACCTAGTTTAGCACCCGCCTTGGCGCATTTTACATTTTGCATTACATTTCCCCTTTAGCACTTAATTAATTAAATTAATTAGGTCTAAGGTTCTATTTTACCATCTCCTATATCATAAAATTGGGCCCTTTTCATTAAAGTGTGCCCCTTTCATTTTATTCTTCCAATGCATCATTTAATCTAAAACCCTAATTAGGTCCTATTTTGAACTTGGGGGCTTGATTTTGGGGGTCAAAACATCTTGAAATCACCTGTAACTTTGGGATTCTCTCTAAAATCATCATATCCGACAGTCCTGAAAATTTGGTGAAAAGTTGTCGGGACCATGGCGCCCGGAGTGCAACATGGTCCCGGACATTTTTCCCGAAATTTTAGGAGCGCGATCCAATCATAAAATAAAGCTTAACCCCAAGAAATTGGTGGGAGATTCAATCTCTAAGTCGGCCTAAAGTTGAAATTAAGACCTAGGGTTTCATACATAAGAGCTCTCTTTCTTCATTTGAAAGGATCAGATTTTTGGCTTTCAAGGACCTTCTATGCAGCGAAAGAGCAGATCTTTGAAGGCTTCAACAACATTCAACATTCATCCATCAAGCATTCATCAATTTCATTCATCCACTTAGGGCTTGGAAGACATTGAAGAGCAATAGGAGATTACCGACTGAAGATTGGCTTGTACTCCTCCCTTGAGGGTTGGGTATGATTTCATGTTGTTTTCATGTCTTTGCATAAGCTTCAATATATCCTTTATTCATGCTTTATATTACTTTGCATCTTGATTTAGGGCATTTACATTATCATTTACAAGCAATTAGGGTTTACTTTCTAGGTTGCTCTAGTTTGCTTTCTTGCATTTAAGGACATTGCACACACACTAGGTCTGCACACACATTACTTTTACAATACAACTTGGCTATTCGTGGAGGTGGAAATCACCAAAGTGGGGGTTTGACTAAGGCAAAACCCTATATAGCCGCCCAAAACACCTTTTCAGATATAAGTGCAGATTTTGGGATTCAGACGATGCCGCAAGTTGCAGATCTAAAAGAAGCAGACTGAGACAGAACAACACACCAAATTCCAGCCCAGAAAGCTAGGACAGGGGCATGGGGTGCCCTGGTCCTGCCAGGACAGGGGTGCTGGGCACCCTGGTCCCTGCGACAGGGGCGCTGGGCGCCCTGGTCCTTCTAGTAGACAGCAAGTTTCAGCATTTTGACAGCTTTTCAGGTTGCAAAACAGCAGTTTTCGGAGCAGTTTCAGGGGCAGAATCAGGACAGTGGCGCCCACGCCCCCGTCCCGAACATTTTCAGTCAGATTTTAACTCCGGGTATGCATTTGCATTCTTGTCTTGTCCTTTTGTTTACAGCTTTGCATCATTTAAGTTCAATTCTATAATCTTGTTATTAGTTCATACTTGCACTTTGGGGTTAGGGATTGAACTTGCATCATTTCATCTTTCAATTACAACAAAGGAATAGAAATCCTAATAGGTAGCCCGTGGCTCTCTCTTCCACAAGAAGAATTAGCCAATTGTGTGATACCTCTAGGCTCTTTCGTATTCCACAAGTGTGTGGTTGAAAGTGAGATTAGGGCATGTTTGCTTAGTGTCACTTTTTCTCCCACACAAATGTATAGAAAAAGAATCAAAGGAACCCAAAAGCCTCATTATTTTGATTTTCCAGAAGATCTGATTAGGAATGAGTTTGATTTGAATAAACAAGAGGTCATAAAAGAAAGATGACTCTCTTATAAGAAGTTGCTTGATAAAGTCCATAGGTTGGATCCAAAGTATGATCCATTGAGAGAATTCAGACCATTTTATAAGAAAATGGATCATTCGATAGAAAATTTTGATGAAGTCATGTATGACCTAATGAATGAGGTGGAGCAATTGGAGATAGAAAGAGACCAAGAAATGAGAAAAGAACCTCCAAAATTAGCATCCCAATAAAGGCCACTATCAAAGCCTCAACAACAAAGACCCCAAATATAAAGATCAACATCACCACTAGAAGGGGAGCTAGAGGAGGAGAGACCTATCCAAATGCCTTTAAAAGAGAGGATTATTTACAAAAGATTAAGAGATGAAGTTAATAGTGAAAAGGAAGAATAGATAAAGAGGAAGGGGAAGGGGATAATGGAACAAGAAAAACCCCTTCAACCTCAACATGGGCCCCTTAAAGGGGTAGCGATCATAGATGTTGAATCTCCACTTGAAAGGAGCCTTTCACCTCCTCCTTCACCTCCTCCATCTAAAAGGAATAAAATTGACAAGCCTGAAGAATAGCCTACACAAGAACCAGAGTTGCAAGTTCTAATCCCATCTCCACCAAGGTCATTAGATTGGGACCTTGCTCCACTAGATATACAAGGAAGAGATTTCAGAGATGCAAGAAAAGAGGCTTGTACAAATTTATTGAAGATGAGGGTTCTGTACAAAGCCAAGTTTTCTTGCAGCTAGTATGGAAGATGGAGATTGATGAGTACAAAAGGAGATGTGAAGAAAGGAAATCTCAAAAGCTAGATAAAACTGATCAGGAGAATTAGGATGAATTAAAGGGTGACATTATGGAGGAATTTAGAAGAATCACTGCTGAAGAAGGCGACAAAATCATCAGCCAAGCAGGGGTCCTAACTATACCTAAGTGGGATATTGTTGATGCAGTGGGCTTTGATGCCATCAAAACATTAAAACAACAACCTTTCAATTCTGAAGAAGCTAGGTTGGCATTAAAAGGATCTAAGTTTGTACAAGATGATGCCACACTAGCCATTTGGTCATTGGAGCAAGGGCCTAGAAGACCTGATATTGGTGATAACAACCCTAATTTGAGGGGAAACCTAATAATTAAGAGAGTTGTAGATACATCAAATGTGGAAGCTTCAAAGTTAACTATGGATGTGGCCAAATTGGCCCATGAAATAGCTAAGAGGGAAAAGGTAGATAGAGAAGAATACCAAAGAAAATATGAACAAGTATTTGCAGAATATAACAAGGTGCAACATAGATGTATTGAGTTGCAGTCTAAGGTTCAACTTCTGGAACAAAACAATTGGGAGCATCCCCTACTACCCCTATAACTACTTCAACACCTTCAACATCAAGGTCTTCTCCTATTACCCTTGTTGATGCAGCAATTCAGTGTTCTTCATCAGAGCCATTTGTTGAAGAACCAACTAGGTCAACTGATCCAACAAGGGCTCAACTGTTGGAGAAGATCACAAAATTGGAGAAAAAATTGAAGGAACCAAAGGATCAATTTGCTTCGAGCAAAGAGAAATAGTTAGCTCTATGTTAACTCATTTAAAGGAAAAAGTTAACAGCAGATTTAATAGTATTCATTCTTTGTATTCTTTTTTGTTTAATATTCAAGATTTTGATTAGGATAAAGAACTGGCAATGCCTCTATTTACCATATGGTTACAAAGGGAAAATGAGCTCAGACTAATGTCAATGGGGTAAGTGCACCAAGATGGTGAACAAACAGTGGGGTATAAGTGGCCACTTTTTTTTTCTAAAAAATAGGTAAACCTGAACTTCAAAGAGATATTTGAAGATCATGCACTTAAAACTAGGAGTTGAGCAAAGAATAAGAATTGTAGTGCTATGAATCTAGTTTCCAAACTACTAAAGTTTTTTAAAACTAGATAAGATTAAGAGGGTCAAACCTCTCATGCATGAAAAATTGTTCCTGATTTTTTTAGAAAAACATAACATATATGTTTTTGTGCGCTGCACAAAATATATAATTGGATTTAGTATTTTGCAAAACCCTTTGGTACGATGATAGGTAAGAGTGATATATAGAAGTGTATTTTTTTGTAATTTTCCATTGAGTATTTTTTTTAATGATTTTTTGAAGTGACCGCATCCTGAAAATTTGGTACCTCTTCATGCGCTGGGCATAACTTACATTAAAATAATCGAAAATAAAAACTTCTTGTTTTAAAAGTGTATATAATCTAGTGCAGAACAATAATATGTAATTTTTTTTGAAATTGGTCAAGTATATCAAAAGTTATTAAAAAAATGGTAGACATATGTCCGTGAGGACTATCAAGGCACTAGTAAAGAAAATTAAAGTTTACTATGCTAATGTTGTCCAAAAATAGAAAAATTTATATGGTTGGAAAGCTGAGAAGATGTGTGAGATTATGGTGGTAATTTTAGAGATACCCACTTGATCATTTGTAAACCTAATGACAACAAAGTTGAGAAATCATGTTGGGAGATGAAAAATGTGTAAAGGGACAAAAATGGGGGGAAAATGGGCTTGCAAGCCTTAGGGTCATTTTTCAACCCTCTTACCAAGCCAAAACCCACACGGGTTTTGAAAAACAAAAAGTACCATTCATAGTTCTATATAACACATAGTTCTACATAACCCATATGGGTTATCTAGAACTAACACCATCATTTTGAGTTTCTCAAAACTTGTACGGGTTATGAAGACATCAAAATGTATACTTGTAAACTTAGCATTTACTTTACATATATAATATGTTTTTATGTATATATATATGCATATCTATAGTTAAATATACATATATTTATATAGATATATGTATATATGTTTGTATACATGCATGTCTCTCTTTTTTTCCTCTCTCTCATCTTCCTTCCCCCATCACCATCTCTATCCATTCTGATCCCTAATTATCCTCCTTGAGTTATATCTCATCTCTCTCCCCTTCACACTTCTCTCTTTGACAAGTCTCTCACCCTCTTCTCCTTCTCTTTCTCCCTCTACCTCATGTCTCTCACTCTCTCCTCCTTCTCCTACTCTCTCTCCCTATCCCACTCTCTCTCTCTCTCATATTATCCTATACTATTTCTCACCCTCTCCCACTTCTCTCTCTTTCTCTCCCCCTCCCTCCCCCTCTCTCCCCTCTCCCTCCCCCTCTCGTTATCTTATAATATTCTCTCTCTCCCCCTCCCCTCTCTTCACCCTACTCTCTCTCTCTCTCTCTCTCTCTCTCTCTCTCTCTCCCTCTCCTTTTCCAAATCCATCTCTCTCCTCCTCTCCTTTTCCCAATCTCCCTCACCCCCCTCTCCTTATCCTATTCTCTCTCTCTCTCTCTCTCTCTCTCTATCTCTCTCTCTCTCTCTCTCTTTATCCTATTATCCCCATCTCTTCCCTCTCTCTCTCCCTCTCCCTCTCCCTCTCTCCCAATCTCCTATCTCTCCCCCCCTCTCTCTCCCTCCCCCTCTCCTTATCCTATTCTCTCCCTCTCTTCTTATCTTCTACTCTCTCTCTCTCTCTCTCTCTCTCTCTCTCTCTCTCTCTCTCTCTCTATAACAACTTCCTCTTTGGTTCCTAGTTCTACATAACCCATACATAACCTGTATGGGTTATGCAGAACTAAGAAGGCTAGAACTTCTAGTTTTGCATAACTTGTACGGGTTATGAGAAATTTTGAGCGTTCCCATTATAGCCTAAAAACCAGCATTGCAAGTTGTTTGAAGGCCCCAATTCTATTGCATGTGATTTTGCGGGATGGTAACTATCACGTTTTCATTTTTTTTGTCAACTTTTCTTTGAAATAATTGATTTATCTTGTATTCTGGATTATTTTTGAAGTTATTTTATCATTGTTACTTTAGATTATAACAAAATGATGATCATTTGATGTTTTTTTGCTATTTGATTATGGATTGTCATCATGATGTTATGTGTAGGACAATCAATATCAAAAATGGGAAAGAACAAGAGAGGAATGAATGAACAAAGAGAGGTAGCAAAGGAAAGACAAAAGGAGTGTATGAGGAGATTATGTGAAGGTACGTTATCTAATGCACCTAATGAAACTGATGAGCATTCAACAATTGAAATTGACTTGATGAATTCACCAAATCAAAATGATCAACATACACTAATTCAAATGCATATGATGAATGCACCTAATGAATGCAATGAACATACACCATTTGAAAATGATGCAATGAATGCACATGTTAATGAAATTGAAGAAGATATACCTTTTGAATTTGATGTGATGCATGCACCAATCTTAACATCTCTTAGAATAATTCATAGAAAACCAAAGTTCCTAAATACATTGATGAGAATATTGTGAAGCCAATGCATGATAAAATTTCCGAAAGAACTTGTAGAAGAATGGTTAGAAGAATTTGGAATAACTATTTTGAAAACTTAAATCAAAGTGGAAGATGCCAATTAGTTGTTGAAATGATTAAAAATCTGAAATTTAGAGGCAATGAAAATTTTGGGGTTAATAACATCCAAAAATAATAGTGAAAGAACCATTGTGAGAAATCTTTTTGATGCATACCTAGCCATTGGTTTGAAGTCACACACTAAAGATGCTAATGTTACTCATCATGTCCTCACATCATACATAATGGGAAAGGAAATGAAAAAATATCATTTAATAAGAAAAACAAGCAAGTCATTAAGGATAGGTAGAACCACATTACATCATGCCTTAGATAGGCGAGAGAAAATCGAGGATCCTAACAATAATTCTCTTTGGGTATTCTCGGGTAGACTCCCACGCAAGGACAATGTTGTTGTTGATGCACTAAGAATGTTAATTGAGATATACTGGCATGACAACACAAGGGTTTCACCCAACCAAAGATATGTTGTTAGAAGGCGAATTGGAATTAGTAATCGTGAGCCACATCCAAAACACTATTTAGGTACCACTCAAACATAATTTTATGAAAGGTTTCTTCAAAGCTTTCCTCAAATTAAAATTAGTCAAATATTTTTTCAGATGACAAAACCATTTTATGTTAAGATTATTATGCATGTACTACATGTTGTTGTAGGGTCCATGTTGAATTTTCCATGCATTATGATATTTATCACTATATATGTTGTACTTTACACAGTAATGATGTTTTGCAGGAATGCGGTCTACAAGCACCTCCTAAGTCACCGAGAGAATTTATTTCAAGTGTACTATGTAAATGAGATGACGAGTGCATTTACTATAAGATGGTGTGTTTCAGAGGTGTTTGTCCTACATGTGGCGGTTTGCAATAGTTGCATAGATGCCTACATCTGGATAGAACACATGAAATTGGTAAGGAACTAGTTTCTATTGGAAAATATAAGTCAGTCACATATGGTGTTAAAGATAGGAAAAAATTAAAGAGGTGTGAGTTAGTGAAAAGGGATATATGCATAGCTGATTTTATGAAGATGTTTCAAGAGAAACTAGTGTATGAGTACATAGGTCACACACATAGAGCTAGGTGGTTAGATGAGCAATTCAAGTTGTCTAAAGACACTCTCCCCCTTGGCACTATTTTCTCTGTCATTTATTTTGCTAAGAATTATACACTATGTTGGCATTTGCATGAAGATTGCATTAATGATATGTTATTTTGTCATTGATGTCAATTGAACTGGTAATGATATTGGTGATATTGTTATTATTGTTGATATTGTCTTGTGATTGGTAGGAAGAGCTTTGTGAAGGTTATTGTAAACTGGTATGTAAGTTTGTGAGCTGAACTGGTAATCGGAGTAAAAGGTTAAACCCTTTCTATGTTATGTAACCAGTAAACCCTACTAGTTGTTTTTGTTAAACCCTAACCGATTAAGGTTGTTGAATTGGTTATGTTGGTTTATGATCTGATGTTGAATGGTAATGATGGTGACACGTAAGGTAATTGTATGAAGACAAGTTCAAGATGTTTTGGCGCATTTGTTTTTCTAGGGAATGAGAAAAATGTATTGCATCTAATGCAAAGCGCGTGATGAGTTACTGAGCTTGATGAAGCAGTAATCAAGGAGCGGTTGAGGTTTTCTTGATTGATGTGTAGAGATTGCTATGAAATCCAAGGGTCATTCTTGTACCGACTTGTTTGTAATCTCGATGAGAGGATTACATTTTTTTTGTGTTACCGACCTAATTGATTTTTATATAAGGTGGATGAAGTTGTTTTGTTTTGGCAAGAGCTGGCAGAAATCAGTTTAGTGTGTGGTTGCCGAACTAGAGAATGAGTCTGCAGTTTGAGCAAAGGCAGATAGAAGCTTAAATGAATCTAATCAAGCAAATGTAGCGCTATTCAGACAAATCAAGAAACTCTTGTTGTTTTCTAACAATTACAATAGAATTGAAATCCCCTAATGGGCTAAGCTCTAATAAGCTTGGTTACTTATTAAATCCTCTAGCAAGGTGGTCCATTATATTGGATTTTTCAAATCCTCTATTTAGGCTACTCCTTACAGGGTATTTGCTTCTAACAAGGCATTTGTAGTCAATCCCTTAACTAGGTGATTCCTAATAGGATTAGTTCTTAACAAGACTTTTGTAAAAGGTTTAACAGGCTTGGCTCCTAATAGGGCCAACTTCAGAAGAGTTCAAATATTATCTTGTGAGTCTCATCTCACTGTGGTTTTTACCTATTTGGGTTTTCCACGTATAAATACTTGTGTCATATGGTGAATGTTTTTGTGGTTATGATCTTATGATTGATTCAATTAACTATTTTTGATAAGGGATAACAACCGGAAGCATTGAGAAATGAAGCATTGGTATATGATAAAGCATTTTGATGTTTACAAGTTAAATGTTGTTTACTATTAAGTTGTTGTAATAGTCAACCGGTATTCTTATGAGTATTGATCTTGCCAGTGGTATTTCATTTATAAGTTTACTCTGTATGTTTGAATTTGTGTTTGGGAAGTTTGTATCAGTTTTTCTATTTACTAATTTAGCCCCCCCCCTCTTAGTAATCTACCACATACTTATTCTTTCATCATACCATCAATTGGTATTAGAGCATCTTAGGTCCTCTAAGGTCTAAGCCTAACAACTTGAGGAAAAGATCTGCTAGATCATGATGAAGAAGGAAGGCTCGAAGTTCAAGAGAGAAAACTATAGGATACAGAGTGACATAATGAATATTTACATCAAGAGTCTAGGAAGTCAGTATTGGGATCATGTAGATACTAAATATATTGCACCTACTGGAATTTTGATTAATGATCAAAAGAAAGAACAACAAGAAAATCATCAAGCATTGGAGGCTATTATCAGTTATAGATGTTCATGGTCTTGAAACTGCATATGAAATATGGAAAAAAATTGAAGAGAGTTATAGTAGTGATGAACATGTTAAGATTTGTAAAGAGGAGAGTCTAAGAGGAAAGTTTGATGACATGAGGATGTCTAAAGGTGAGAATATCTAGCAGTATGGTCAAAGGATAAAAGAGATTGTCGGTGAAATTAAGAGTGTAGGAGGGAAAGTGGAAGATGCCATAGTAATTAGTAAGGTACTAAGAACCCTGCTACCGGTCTATGCTATTCGAGTTGTGGCTATTCAGGAGCTGAAGTCCATTGACAAAACTAAGGTAACTCTTAACTCCATCATTGGGAAGCTTACTACTTTTGAATTAAACGATTATGATGGTAGTCTACAAAAATCTGAGTCTGCATTTAGAGCTTCTGTTTCTAACCCATCTATGAGAAAAAGTATAGATACTAGTCCGTTATGAATCTAGATCCAACAAAGATGTTGATGATGAAGATAGCTTAGTGGAGCTTGAAGCATTGTTGGAAAAGCGGTTGCCTAGAGGCATTGGTAAATACAGAGGTAAATTATCTTTAAAATGTTTTGCATGCAACAAGATTGGTCACATAGCAGCTAATTGTCCTAATGGTGAAAATGAACACAAAAGGGATAAATTCAAAAAGTATAAGGGTAAAGGCAAAAGAGATTGTCTTATTGCTATTGATAGTGGGGTAAGTGCACCAAGATGGTGAACAAAAAGGGGGGTATAAGTGGCCACTTTTTTTCTGAAAACAAGTAAACATGAACTTCAAAGAGATATTTGAAGGTCATGCACTCAAAACTAGGAGTTGAGAAAAGAATAAGAATTGTAGTACTCTAAATCTAGTTTCTAAACTGCTAGTTTTTTAAAAAATTGGATAAGATTAAGAGGGACAAACCTTTCATGCACGAAAAACTATTCCTGATTTTTTCAAAAAAATATAACATAGTTGTTTCCATACGCTGCACAAAATATATAGTTAGATTTAGTATTTTGCAAAACCCTTTGGTATGATGATAGGTAAGAGTGAGATATATAATGTGTGTATTTTTTTGTAATTTTCCGTTGAGTATTTTTTTTAATGATTTTTTGAAGTGACCGCATCTTGAAAATTTGGTACATGTTCGTGTGCTAGGCATAACTTGCATCAAAATAATAAAAAATGCAAACTTTTAAAAAAAAAAGTGTATATAATCTAATGTAGAACAATAATATGTAATTTATTTTGAATTTGGTCAAGTATATCAAAAGTTATTAAAAAAATGGTAGACATATGTCTGTGAGGACTATCAAGGCACTGATAAAGAAAATTAAAGTTTACTATGCTAATGTTGTCCAAAAA
>NC_081406.1:57441581-57554081 GCF_030272615.1 Cryptomeria japonica
GAATATAAGCATAGCTACTCACATAGACATCATTTGAAGATTAAAGGAAGGTATGAAGAAGACAATCAGAGCTTAACTGGTACTGAATCCAACATATAAATATGCTATTTTGAGCAGTACATTATCATTGGATTTAAGCATCCAATTGTAGTCAGTGTGACTCTCATTTTGTGATTGAGTAGTGAGCTCTAGGTTGTTGGCCTTTTTGCATGTGCAGACCCCATTTGTACACACATACTATCTGTAGTAGTATCATCTGATTGTGGGTAAGGTTTCTCACCGTGGTTTTTCCCCTTACAGGATTTCCAGGTACAAATATCTGTGTTATGTGTTGTGGATGTTATTTGTCTTTCTGTTTCATGCATTAAACTTTACCGGTACTGTTATTATCTATTAAACTCTCAACCGGCATTAAGTTTGGTTTACCGGGATTATGCATCAAGTTTGATTAAGTTATATTTGGGTTGAAATTAGTAGACAACTGATTCACCCCCCCCCTCTTAATTGCCTCTGGGTCCTAACAATTGGTATCAGAGCTAAGTCCTCTTTTTGCTGAAGTTTAACAACTTGAGGAGATTCTATGGCAACTAACTATTTCAAGAAGGACAATCCGAAGCTTGATGGAACTAACTATGGTATATGGAAGATCAGAATGGAGACACATCTAAATTGCATTGGAAGAGACATATGGGATGTTACAAAGAATGGCTATGTTGTTCCTACACAAAGTCAACCTAATCCACCAACCTTGGCTAAAGATCAAGAGAATGATTGCAAAACAAGAGAAGCACTTTTGAGCTCATTGTCAGATCAACAAATCATGGGATTATCAGACTGATCTACTGCTAAAGCTATTTGGGGCAAATTGGAGACATTGAATGAAGGTGATACCACTGTGAAAATTGCAAAACTGGAATGCTTCCGGGTCAGGTATGAAAATCTGAAAATGGAAGAAGATGAAAGGATTTTTGCTTTTATGGAAAGAGTTAATGAAATTGTTTTGGGTATACAATGTTGTGGAGGATCCTTAAGTGAAGATGAAATTATTTCTAATGTTTTAAGAGAATTGCCACCAGCATAAAAAATGAAAGTAATTGCTATTAATGAATAGAGAACAATGCCTAATACATCAGTATCTAGAGATACCTTGGTTGGAAAACTTTCAGCTTTTGAACTTGAGGAATTTGGTCCTGTTGCTACAATTAAGACAAATTTAGATTCCAAAGCATCATCATTTGTAGCATCATCATCATCATCTGAGAAACCTAATTGGAAAGCACTTTATGCAAGAGAAATTGAAGAAATTAGAAGAGAGAATGAAGAATTGGAAGATCTTTAAGCACTATTTGCAAGGAAAATGCCTAAAGGTCCAGTTGGAAGTAAGTATGAAGGTAAAGCATCATTTAAATGTTTTAATTGCAATAAAATTGGTCATATGGCATCTAGGTGTCCTGATAGACATGTAAGATTAAAAGAAGAAGCTAAAATAACATACAAGCCTAACCCTGAATATCAAAGATATAGATTTAAGAAGAATAGAGACAAATCATGTTACTATGCCGATGAAGGAGTTACTGATGATTCTGATGAGGAATTGACAGACAATGGATGGGATTTTGTTGCAATAATAGAAGATCAAACAACATCTACTATACAACTGGTAGAGCAGGTGCTAGCAGCTAAAATTGAAGAAAAGGATGAATGCATCATTGATTCCAGATGTTCACATCATATGACTAGTGATAAAAGTAAATTCTTAACCTTTCAGGAATACAATGGAGGTCTAATAAGATTTGGGGATGATAAAGCTTGTTTGATCAGAGGAAAAGGCACTATATCTTTTGATGGTAAGCACAATATTGATAACGTTTATTATGTTGAAGGTTTGAAACATAATCTTTTTAGTGTTGGTCAATTAGTTGAAAAGGGATTTCAGTTATAATTCAAGAATGGTAAATGCAAAATCATGAATAGATCTGGTTTGGAAATTGCAACCGGTAATCAGACTAGAGGTAATGTCTTTCACTTGAATAACAATGAGAAAACATGCTTGATTTCACATATTGATGAAAATTGGTTATGGCATAAAAGACTTTGTCATGTAAATTTTGATTGCATTGTGAAGATTAGTACTACTAAGGCAGTAAGGGATTTACCTAAGATTGTAAAACCTCACAATCCGGTATGTAAGGAATGTCAATTTGGAAAGCAAGTTAGAGTAACTTTTAAGAGTATTCTAGAGAAATCCAATAATGTTCTTGATTTAATTCATACTGATTTATGTGGTCTGGCAAGAACTAGAAGTTTACAAGGAGATAGATATTTTATGCTAATCATTGATGATTATTCTAGAATGTGTTGGGTTAATTTTCTCAGAGAGAAATCAAAAACTTTTGGGAAACTCAAATTATTCAAGGTAATGGTAGAAAATGAAATCGGTAAGAAAATTAAATGTTTGAGATCAAATCAAGGAGGTGAATTCACATCTAAGGAATTTAATACATTCTGTGAAGTGAATGGATTCAGAAGACAGTTATCAGCACCACGAACACCCCAACAGAATGAAGTTGTGGAAAGGAAGAACAAAACTATTCTAGATGCAGCTAGAAGCATGATATCAGAAGCAAACCTACCTCACGTGTACTGAAGAGAAGTAGTCAATACAACAGTTTACACATTCAACAGAGTTCACATCAAAGGTGAAACCGGTAAGACCCCTCATGAACTATGGTTTGGTAATACTCCTACTCTTAAATATTTCAAAATATTTCGAAGCAAATGTTATATTAGGAGAGATGATTATATTGGTAAATTTGATCCTAGAAGTGATCAAGGAATATTTCTTGGTTATTCATCTAAGAGCAAGGCATATAGATGTTTTAATAAGAGATTGCAGAAAATCATTGAGAGTGCAAATGTGAAGATTGATGAACAATTTAGAGGTAATTCAAGGTCTATGGACTCTGAACCGACAGTTGAGATAATCACAAATGAACCTATACTGAATACACTAGTACAAAATGTTAATCGAGTCACACTGGCATCATCTGAGAATTCCACAGTGACTGAAGAACAACAAGAAGTGAATACACCCAGGTATGTAAGATTGAATCACTCTGAAAGTCAGATAATTGGGAATAAGTATCAAGGAGTAATGACTAGAGGAAGACTCGCAAATGTAGAGGTATGTCTAATTTCTCAAATTGAACCAGCGTCAGTTAATGAGGCATGTGAAGATAAAAATTGGATTAAAGCTATGGAAGATGAACTGGAACAAATTGAAAAGAATAACACATGGACATTGGTTCCCCGACCTACAAACACAAATGTAATTTGAACTAAATGGGTATTCAGAAATAAAGTTAATGAAGATGGTAAGGTAATCAGAAACAAAGCAAGATTAGTGTGTAAGGGATATTCACAAAAATGGGAATTGATTATAATGAAACCTTTGCACCAGTAGGTAGAATAGAGGCAGTCAGACTATTTCTAGCATTTGCAACACACAAGAACTATAAAGTATATCAAATGGATGTTAAATGTGCATTTCCTGAATGGTGATCTTGAAGAGGAAGTTTACATTGAACAACCTGATGGATTTTCTCTAACAAATGACAAAGATATGGTTTGCAGGTTAAGGAAAGCTTTATATGGATTAAAGCAAGCTCCTAGAGCTTGGTATGCTAGATTGTACAAATATCTTTTGAAGCTTAGTTACACCAAAGGTAATGCTAATAGCAACTTATATTTCAAAGTGACTAATGATGAGATCTTGGTTATTGAAGTTTTTGTTGATGATATAATTTTTGGAGGAGAATATGGATTGTGTAAATATTTTTCTAATAAGATGTAGGAAGAATTTGAAATGTCTATGATAGGGGAGATAAAATTCTTTTTAGTATTGTAGATTTCACAGACTGATAAAGGTATATTCATATGCCAATCTAAGTACTTGAAAGAACTACTAAATAAATTTGGTATGGAAAACTCTAAACCGGTAAGTACTCCTATGACTACAACTGATAAACTATCATTGAAGGATGAATCAATACCTGTTAATCCGATAAGATATAAATCTATGATTGGAGGTTTACTATATTTGACACAAACAAGACCTGATATTATGAATGCAGTATGTATTGTTTCAATATTTCAGAGTAATCCTAAGGAAAATCATGAATCAACAATGAAAAGGATTTTCTGGTATCTACAAGGCACAACTAATCTTGGTTTATGGTATCCTAAAGATGAAAATTTTGATTTATGTGTATACACAGATGCAAATTGGGCAGGAGATGTAGATGACAGAAAGAGCACCACCGGCGGAGCAGTCTTTCTTGGTAGCAGATTGATTTCATGGTTGAGCAAGAAATAGAGTTGTCCATCATTATCAACAATAGAATCAGAATATGTTGCAGCAACAACTAATTGTACTCAGGCATTATGGATTAAGAAAATGTTGAAGGACATAAAGGTAAAATGCAAAGAACCTATAATCATTTACTATGATAATATGGCAGCAATTGATATATCTAAGAATCCGGTATTTCACTCTAAAACTAAACACGTTTCTATCAAATTCAATTTTCTGAAAGAGAATGTTGAAGTAAAAGAAGTGAAATTGGTTTATGTGAATACTAAAGAGTAGATTGCAGATATCTTTACTAAGCCTTTACCTAAGAAAATTTTTGAATATCTCAGAGAGAAGCTTGGGGTTATACCCGCACTGGTAGAAACTTAGACAATTGAAGCATGGTATCAGACCGACAGGAATTAACAGAAAAATATTTTTCCGGCTTTGATGAAGGAGAGCTACTTCTCAAGGGGAGTAGTTGGCTATAACAATTGGTATTTGTAATTAATTATATGAACTGATTGTATCTGGTTTTTGTATTGCTTTGGAATTTGATGTCAAAGGGGGAGACATATCTATGAAAAAACACATTATCTTTTGGGGAGAGATTATTCCTTGGGGAAGAGATATTATGTATTTTGATTTCAAGTAATTGATTTCTTTGGGAGATTGTTGGTTTTTGGTTTTTGGCATTTCTGCTTTAGCACTTAGATGGTTTTTCCATCTTGTGTTGCCATCAATGCCAAAGGGGGAGATTGTTGGTATTATGGATGTGTTGCATTGGTTTTGTCATTGATGTCAACACTTGTCAACACTTATCAGCACTGGATATCTTTGGTTATGTTCACCGACATGTTCAGTGACTTATGCACAGTCACTAGTATTTGGTTCACTAGTAGGTTATATTGGTCACCGACAGTGAGGCCGATCTGTTATCATCTGGAGATTACTTGGTTATGTTGAAGACATGGTTTGGACACTTGGTTTGGTGATTTGGTTATTGGTCTAATCAAGTTTGCATATTTGTTGTTACTGGCAAATAGGTCTAGGTTATGGATCGACAATCACTATCTATTCCAGATCAGCACAACACGTTATGGAGATGATTTATTGATTGGTTATTATTGTAAATGCATTGAGCCGACATGATGCATCACATATTGATTCATTTGTAATTGATTTAATTGTAATATTCTTAGTGAGCCGACCTACACATTTGGTCTTAGGTTTTGGTATATATGTAAGATCTCATTTGTGAGATTATGTAGAAGGTGTGGAAAAGGATTGTAATAAGGTATATGTGAATATAAGCAGAGCTACTCATGCATACATCATTTGAAGATTAAAGGAAGGTATGAAGAAGACAATCAGAGCTTAACCAGTATTGAATCCATCATATGAAGATGCTATTTTGAGCAGTACATTATCATTGGATTTAAGCATCCAATTGTAGTCAATGTGACTCTCATTTTGTGATTGAGTAGTGAGCTCTAGGCAATTGGCCTTTCTTCATGTGTAGACCCCATTTGTACACACATACTATCTGCACTAGTATCATCTGATTGTGGGTAAGGTTTCCCATTGTGGTTTTTCCCCTTACAGGGTTTCCACGTACAAATATCTATTTTATGTGTTGTGGATGTTATTTGTCTTTCTGTTTCATGCATTAAAATTTATAGGTATTGTTATTATCTATTAAAATGTCAATTGACATTAAGTTTGGTTTACTGGTATTATGCATCAAGTTTGATTAAGTTATATTTGGGTTAAAATTAATAGACAACTGATTCACCCTCCCTCTCAGTTGCCTCCGAGTCCTAACAATCTTTACTAAGAACTTTAAGATAGAAGCTACCCAGTTCACCTCCGAAAGGGGGATAATCTTTGTGCAAGAGAGATAATAACTCTCCCAAGACACTTGCCATATCGTGCCCCCATTAGTGTTTGGAGTCGACTAATACGACGTTGAGAATCCATTGCGTGAGATTCAGTGGCCTTATTCTGATTAGCTATTGGGTGTGTACCCAAGTCTGCAAGAAAAGGTTTTCTCTCTCATCCAACTTCCTTAGGGTTAGCATGTTGTGATTGAAACACTTTTCATCTTGAGTGTTTGTTGTGTCTTCATCCCTAAACCAAAAAAAAAAACTGGAAAAAACTCAAAATAATAATAAAATAAATCAAATTCAATGGTCAAAAACTTAGTTTCCTTGTCAAAAAATTGTCCCTGGTCAGAATTGTCGTACGAGTTTCCTAGTTCACCGTCTGAGTCATCTAAATTGTCATATGAGTTATCTACATTGTCGTACAAATCATCTAGTTTTTTGTTTTGTCTTCTCTAAACTGTCGATCTGGGTTCCTAAACTGTCATCTGGTTAGTAGATAATTGTCGTATGAGTCAGTGGAAGTTTGTCATATGGTTGAGCCTAAATTGTTGTCCGAATAAAGACAAAAACTCATACAAGTGACTATCTGTGTCGTCCAGTGGGTATTAAATTGTCATCTGAGTTAAAGTAAATTGTCATTCGAGCCTCTGATCTATCAGTCCAAGAACCTGTTAGTTTGTAGAAAGTTCAAATCTGGTCTTTCTAAATCCTGAAGCATAACAGTCTTGATAGTCTACCCCTGCCATTGTGTTGCATGATTTTGTCGATCATCTCCCAGCTAGTTCAATCAATCGCTTATCAAACTTAATCAGCCTAGGTTTCTTAGATCACGTCTTATACATGATAGATCATTCTTGAAACCATACTGGGTCTTAGTCACCTCTCTCAATCACTACGTTAAACACATAACTAGCTTTGATTTGATCTTGACATCTGTATCACATCTATCTCTCGGCCACGTCAGTTGTAAATGTCTGTTCAAACCAGGAGCTCTTCTAAGAACAAGAACAAGAAAAGGGAAGAGATAGTAACATTGCAAACCAATCCATTCTTTCAAAGCGAGCCAATCTTTGACGAAGAGATCTCAGACAAACCTTCATCTTCAGACAAACCACTTTTTGATCAATCCTTATCTTCCAATATTTCTGAAGGAAGACAAGAAAAAGAGGCTAATAAACATAAAGCTCATGATGACCTTAGCATCCAAGCTAATGACAGTGATTCCTCTTCCAATGATTCTGAAGTTTCCGAACTCAGAGAAGATACTATAGTAAAATGTGAAAAGGACAAAGACTTCATAAATATGATAAAGATTATCATGGCATGAGAAAAATAAGAATATTTTCTAGAATTGGCCAAACAAGGAGCCAAACTCCCCCCTAATTAAAATGCTGAAAGTATTATCACTAAAGTAGGCAATACTCCACTAGCATTGGTGACAAAACAATTACAAGAAATACAAACTGAGATTAAAGAAATGAAAGACAAAGACAAATCTCCTATGAAATATTCCTTGGATACAATTTGCCAGTTTCCATTCGACGAGAGTCTTTACATGCCTCTGTTTCCTTCCAGAATAAAGATTACTTAGTTTGTAAATATGATGGTAACTCGGATCCCAAGACCATGTCTGAGAATTTTGTGCACTATGTATGGAATTCATGCACGAACAAACATATCTCATGTGCCTCTTGCCAAGAAGTTTAGGAGGACAAGCTATGGAATGGTTTTCAAGCCTGCTTGTGGGAATTAAGTCTTTTGAAGAACTGGTTGAATTTTTTCTATAACAATACGCCTATAACATTCATCATCCGGTCACAATGATCGAGATTTGTAATACCAAACAGAAGACGAGAGAACCTTATCTCACTTTCCTTCAGCGTTGGAGAAAGAGATTCTCTAGATATTCACGACCCATTCCTGATTCTGAGAAGATGGACACCTTTGTCAATAATCTTATTCCTGAGTTGAAATATAATATCCAAATGCAAGTATACCCTTCATTCAACAAGATGGAGATAGTTCTCTCAAAATGGAAGACGTGCTTGTAAGGAAAGGAGATATATCACTTTAAAAAGAAACACATCAAGGTTCTAGTTCCAAATAGAAGAACAAATACTAGAAATACGGCAAAGATAATAACAAAAATGTTGTTAATGATGGAGTGGTTGATAATGCCAAACCAAAATCAAAACTCATAGTATTCAATCTGACTAGCGGTACACAAGCCCTCAAAGCAGCTGAAGTGCTATAGAAAACCCGCCTAAGAAATCAAAAGAGTGGTTTAAAGAGAAGCCTTGGGTTTCAGAACCTAAGCATGATTTTACTCCTCTAGGAGAATCCTATGACTCAACTTTTAAGACTCTATTGGCAAATGAACTGATCACATTTCCTGACAACTCCAAGACATATGATCCCGAGGTCAAACCCAAATGGTGGAGGGAAAATGAATACTATGAATATCATCAAAACAAGGGTCATACAACAAATATCTGCATGAAACTCAAACATGAGATTCAAGACCTTATCGACGCTGACAAAATTGTTGTTGGAAATCATGCAACAAATGTTAATCACAAAGCTTTCAAAGATCCCTTACCTGCTTATGAGTAGGGCGATTCCTCAAAATCCAAGGGAGGTGCCAAAGTCAATTATACCTATGCCAACAATGACAATGTGATCAACATGCTTGAATCTTCCCAATCTGAATATTGCAATGTGATCATAGTCAAAGATAAGCAAAATAAAATGCAAACTACGAATGTCATAACCTGCGCTCAAAAAAAGGTTACTTTCAAAGGAGCTAGCTCTTCCTCTCCTGATCAAACATCATAAAATCCATTGACAACGTCAAACCTAGCAACTTCTTCAAACAAACAACCAAATATGATCATGGCTAAATCCAAACAGCTGGCTTCATCATCTTCTTTTGGTTATAACATTATTTGACAATTAAAATGAACTACCGCTCAAATATCCATTCTTGAACTACTTAAAATATCTTCTGCTCATAAAGAGATTCTGGACAAAGGTTTGCTCACTACTAACATCCCTAAAGACTTAGATTTGGGTCGGTTTCAATCTATGGTGGGTCACTTAACTTCACCTCACTACCTTTCCTTCTCTGAAGAAGATGACAATTCACTGAATCATCTGCATAATCAGCCATTGTACATTGAAGCTATGATCCATAAGCATCGAGTCAAACATTTTTTGATAGATGGAGGCGTTGGGTTGAATATTTGTACCTACAATTTACTAATGTAGTTGGGATTTTATGATAATGTCATTGATCCAACAAAGAAAATAACAATCAAAGCTTATGATGAAGAAGAAATAACCTCTAAGGGTCTGGTACTATTGCCGATCAAGGTGGGACCTGTAGAATGAGATGTTATTTGTCATGTGCTTGATCTTCCTCTCTCCTACAAAATCTTTCTGGGTAGACCATGGATTCACAAAATGCAAGCAGTGCCATCTACTTACCATCAGTGCTTGAAATTTCCCTACAATGGAGTTGAAGTCAGTGTTATTGTTGATACCATTGTTCCTCATAACAAAGCAGACTCTTCAACTGAAAGTTCAAAATTTTTGATGAAAGACTTAGGAAAGAAATTGAAAATCACAGGTACTGCCATGGATGGATACAAGATAGAACCTGTATTCTCATTGATGTCTCTTCCACCATCACCAAAACAATCTATATGAAGCCACAAACTTCAACTACGAATGCCATCTATGATGGTATTTTTATACAGTCCTCTACTTCCCTTGTAGATGAAATAGAAGAGGTGGTTGTTCTCAAATGGCTTTTCAAAGAATAGAGTGAAAATAGAGAAGGAAAACATAGTGATATTTCTCCTGACCAATATGGTCCAGGCTATAAGATGATTCAATGCATGGGATATTTAGGTACCGGTCCTCTGGGAAAGCACCAAGAAGGAATCATCGAACCTATCAAGCTACAAACTAAGTCTACAAATGATAAAACTGGACTCAGATACCATCTAGAAGAGTCATCAAATCAAAAAGACACTTCTCATCTACAACCTAAGTGGAGGAAAAAGATACAACATCAAACATCACAAGAAGTAAATACTCAGCAAATTCAGGACGAGTATGAGAAAGACCAAGAAGAACTAGCAATCAAGAGAGAAGAAGCAGATTGTAATCACTTTCCAACTGTATCACCAGTAACACTACAATAAGTAGATATTCCAGAAGACATAAGAGAAGAGGTGGAAGGAATTAAAGACATGTTTGCACCACTAAACATTCCTGACATATATACAGGAAGAATACAAGAAGAGGATTTAGAAACAGACTCGAATGAGTATGAATGGGGTCCAAAGCCTCTCTCAGATACATCTACCAAAGAAACTCTTGAAGAACCTAATGATATCATAGATGAAGCACAAGAGATAATATGCTTGAAGCTGCAAAAGGAAATAGAGGAAATCAGAGTAAAAAGACAAGAAGATTATGAACAATAGCTGAAAGAAGGAAAAGCACAGGAAAGTTCTTCACCTACTATATCTTCCTCTAATGAGATAGATAAAATTAGATATGGGACTACAAATAAAGAACTGGAGGCTAGACAAGCAGGATCAGTCATCAATCCAGATGAAGATGAATGGCAAAGAACACATAAACCAATAGAGTCATCCAGGTTATGTCAACAGGTATGTCAACTACAAGTGATCATTGAACCAAATCATGAAGGAACTTGCAGCATAAAAGATGTTGATATTGATACTATACATGCTTTCACAAATCCACTTGAAGAAGAGTCAGAGGCTTCATCTTCTGACTCTGATCTCTCTGAAATGAGATCTATTTATGACATTACCTATTCGACACAAAACATTGACTACTTTGTCATGAATGTCAACACTCTATCTCATGAACCTGTTACTGTTGAACCACAATATGTAGTCCAGTTTGAAGTAGAGGAAGGTTTTAGTGGTAGACTTGTTGGGTTAGATACCCTAAATACTAACGTAAACTTTGATAATCATTTTCTAACTCTTCTTGGTCTCGAGATGCTTACGCAAGGTAGTCTTCTAGAACTCAACTTGTCAGTTTGAGGCTATGATGAAAATGTCATGAATTCCCTTGAACCTATTGAATCTTTATCCCTAGTACATCCCAAGCTTATTGACTGTACTCTCCAAGATCAACCCTTAAATATCCCTACCTTTGCCAACGACTATACATTAGTTTGTTAACTTAATGAAGTCGAACAAATGATCTCTTCCACTAGTGAACAAAGTGAGAACATGACAACAACAGATGTCAAGTATCTTAGTCTGAAAAATTAAAAAAAGAAACAAAAGTGTTCTGATGGTGAAAACCACACTGTGGCGGTGTCAAAATAAAAAATAGTAAAAATAAAGGACGTACCTAATAGTGAAAACCTCTCTAAGGCACCTGAAGGTGAGATACTTGATATTTTGCCTGACCACTTTCAAGAGTGATCATTAGTGCTGATTGAACCCGCACAACCAGTGAACATTGGAACAAAAGAAACTCAACATACCATACATGTAGATCATTCCTTATCAGCAAAAGAACTGAAAGAATTTTCTAATTTCTTCATAGAGAAAAAGATCAATTTTGCATGGATATATGCTGATATGTCAGGTCTGGATCTTGACCTCATAATGCATCATCTTTCTATCACTCCCCGAGTTAAACCTATCAAGCAAAAACTCTAAAAAATGCATCCTCATGTTGCATTACTTGTTAAGATTGAGCTAGAAAAATTACTCAAAGCTAGATTCATCAGAGCAATTGATTATGTTGAGTGGATATCTAATATTGTACTTGTTTCCAAACCTAACAAATCAATACGTGTTTGCACAGATTTCAGAGATTTAAACAAAGCATGTCCAAAAGATGATTTTCCACTGCCTAACATAGACATGATAGTGGACATGACTACTGGCTATGAAATGTACTCTTTAATGGATGGTTTTTCTGGATACAATCAGATCAAAATTGCACTTTAAGATCAAGAGAAAACAACATTCACCTACGCATGTGGAACTTTCTATTGGAATGTGATGCCCTTCGGCTTAAAGAATGCAGTCACCACTTATCAAAGAGCTGTAACAACAATCTTTCATGATATAATGCACAAAAACATGGAGGACTATGTCGATGATACTCTACTCAAATCTATGAAAAGGTCAACACATCTCTCAGAACTGAGTCGAATCTTAGACAGGATGTAAAAATTTAAACTTAGACTAAATCCTAAGAAATGTGCATTTGGAGTTACATCTGGCAAGCTCCTCAAATACATTGTTTCAGTGAAAGGAATTGAAGTGGACCCAGAAAAAGTTAAAGCTATCATGGAAATGCCATCTCCAAAGAATGTCAATTAAATGAGGACTCTATAAGGGCAGATCCAATCAATAAGAAGTTTCATTTCTCAGCTCGTAGATAAAGCTCAGCCATTCACAAAAGCTTTATGGAAAGGAGTTACCTACAACTGGGATGAAGACTGTGAACAACATCTAAAGCAGATCAAGGAATATCTTTCTAATCCACCTATCTTAATGCCACCGATTCAAGACAAACCCTTGATTCTCTACATATTAGCTGCTGATACATCACTGGGGGCACTTTGGCTCAACAGTATGAAAATAAAAAGGAAAGAGCTATATGCTTTACAGTTGGACGTTGGTATCCTATGAGATGAACTATACTATCATTGATAAAGCTTGCTTGATATTAGTCTTCACATAACAAAAATTAAGACATTACACACTAGCACATTCTATCAAACTGGTGGCTAAGATAGATCTGCTTAAATATCTTCTCAGCAAGGCAACACTTATAGGGAGATTGGCTAAGTGGGTTATGATACTTTCAAAATTTGACATTAAATATGTAGAATGTAAAGCTATCAAAGGACAAGTCATTGCAGATCAACTGACTGATGCTCCACTTGAAGACAATCAACCTTTGCACATAGAATTTCTAGATAAATCCATAATGCATCTTAATCAACGATCCTGGAAAATGTTCTTTGATGGGTCTTTTACTCAACAAGGTTCTGGTGTTGGAATTCTTTTTATCACTCCTCAAAGATACTCAATCCCAAAGGTGTAGAAGATCCTCTTTCCTTGTACATATAATATTGCAGAATATGAAGCCTTGGTAAATGGAATCAAGCTAGCTATTGAATGGAAAGTTGTTGATTTATACATCTATGATGACTCTCAACTGATAACCAACCAGATCAATGATATATATCAAACTCAAGATGAAAAACTAATTCTGTATAAAAGAATGGTTGATGACTTTAAGAAATACTTTACCTTTGTATCATTTCAACATATTCCCAGATCAACAGACAGAGCAGCAGATGTTGTGGCTACATTGGCATCAATACCACAGCTACAAGAATTTGAATTTCGCTATGAGTTCTTGGTGGAAGAGCTTCATTATCCTGCCTACAACTCCCCTAATTCCCAGATAGTTTTCTCTATTATCAGACATGACTCATCTCGCTATAGCCATATCTACTCCTATTTACGTGACCAAATTATCCCTGATAACCTTACATGTAATGAGAAAAGAAACCTGATCCAAAATTCTTCACGGTATGTCATCATCGCTAACAACCTATATAGGTGAGGTTTAGATAGTATTTTGCTTAGGTGTCTAGAACCTGAGGATTCTCAACATGCATTATTGTAAGTTCATGAAGGTATTTGTGGATCTCACTCAAACGGTCTAACAATAGCTCGAAAACTGCTAAGGGATGGATACTACTGGCCAGATATGAAAAAATATGCTATCAAATTTTCTAAAACTTGTGAGAAATGTCAACTGCATGGAAATCTTATACATGCTCCAACAAGAGAATTCATACCTTTTATAACACATTGGCCTTTTCAACAATGGGCATTTGACCTCATTGGCCAAATCTATCCTGCATCATCTAATGAACACAAGTTCATCATAACTGCCACCGAGTACCTCACTAAGTAGGTTGAAGCAGTTCCACTAATCAAAGAGATTGACAAACAAGTGGATATGTTCATTCTTAACTATATCATCTGCAGATATGGGATCCCTTCTTCAATTGTGACTGACAATGGAGGGCAGTTCAAAAACAAAGATATAGATGAGCTCTGTGAAAAGTTCAAAATCAAACAGCATTGGTCTTTCATATAATACCCTCAAGGTAATGGATAAGCTGAAGCATCTAACAAAACTCTGCTGACCATCTTGCATAGAATGGTCAACAAATTGGAAAAGATTGGCATCTACAGATAAATACGGCACTGCTGGCTTATAGAATGAACATCAGAACACCTACAAGAGCTACATATTTTGCTTTGGTATATGGGGCTGAAGTAGTCTTGCCTATAGAGGTTGAAATCCCTTCTTTAAGAGTTTCTTTGCAAGCTCTTGTCACTGATGAAGATCATAGAATATCTAGATTGCAAGAACTCGAATTGCTAGATGAACGTTAGAAAGTGGCATTTAATAATCTGAGAGCTTATTGAAAAATAATGTGTATGTTGGCATTCTACACTCATATGAGAATAGTTGATGTCGTCATTGATGGTAACCAATTGGTAATATGGTTCACAGCATACACCGGAAACAAACATCATCTACCAGCACCAACAGACACAACAAGATTATACACATCGACACCCAGTCGACACCGACATAAGATATTACCAGCACCCCAACCAACATGGAAATTATATTGTTTTGTATTGTAATTATATTGTATAGCGGACATGATGTATTGTAAAGACTAATATATGTATGAGATCTTATAGGTCATTTAGAAAGTGACATAGGTATGTAAAAAGTGTGTTAGGTATGTGAAATATGTATAGGTGATTAATGCAAGTGGATTATGAGAGTGAATATCTGTATATGCATTTTGATGTAATAATTTTGATGAGCAAATAAGAGTAGAGCAGAGCAAAGAAAGGTTTATGGCAGAGGTATTTGATAGAGCTTAAACCGGTACTAAATCAAGCATTGTAGATGCTATTTTGAGTAGTACATTGTCATTGGATTTAATCATCCAATTTTGTAGTTAGTGTGACTCCTTTTTGTGATTGAGCAGTGAGCTCTAGGCTGTTGGCCTTCCTGCATGTGCAGGCCCCTATTGTATTAGTAATATTTATTCATATTGGCCAGTGACTAATATTGTGGGTCACAAATCCCACTAAGGTTTTTCCCCTACCGGGTTTCCTTGCCAAAATATCTTGTGTTATGATGTGCATTGATGCTGTCTCTCTTATTTCTCTTTATTGCTTTATTGCTTGTTTACCGGTACATTAATTTGGGTTGTAAAGTTGCAAACAAGTTTAAATATTTTGTATACCGGTTAAACACTGATTCACCCCCCCTCCCAGTGTCTTTGGGACTAATCAAGTATCTAACAATTGGTATCAGAGCTTAGTCCTCTATTTGGAAAAGCCTAACAGCGTGAGGAAGATTTTGAAACCGGTATCAATAGAAAGCTTGAGACACCAATTGGAAGGAGCTCTTGAAGATTTTGATGTAGAAAAATTAAAGAATATCAAACTGGAAGATGAATTCAGAACTTCTTAGGAATTTATCAAAGCACTTCAAGATAACCTGGTTATAGCAAAGAACAAGAGAAAATAATTAGATGTGCAATTGCAAAATCAAGATGATGAAGAAAAAGAAACTCTTAGAGATATTGCAGACAAATTGAGACAAGAGAACAGTAACATGAAGAATGAGATACAAGATTTAACCATTAGACTATGCAAAGATATTGAAGATAGAAAGAGGAATGAGGAAGATTTTTCCAAAAGACTAAATGAAAGATCAAATGTATCTCAAAGGCTTAGTTATGAAAATGTAAAGGACATGGTAGAAAAGGAGAAACGGAAATTCTTTGATGAAGAAATAAAGAAGTGTAACAGAGACTTTGACACACTTCTACAAGAACTATGTAGTTTGTTGAAAGAGTATAAAAATCTATATAAAAACACATGCAAAACAAACTTCTTGACTGTAGATCTTGACAAGAAAATAAACAAGACACAGGATGAGATAGATAAGCTTGTAGACAATTTTGTCAACTCACTGGATTCACTATCTATTTTTGAAGATAAGTTAGCAAATTTTGAGGAAGAATTCCTTAAACAGGAAAGAGAGAAAGAGAGAATAATAAACAAGGCAAAACACTTGAGATCTAAACTGAGTCCAAGATTGGACTATCTAGCATCTTTGTGGAAGGAAATCTCAGACGCATTAGCACAGGGAGGTAAAACACCGACAGAGCAATTGCAGCATCTCACCGGTACTGTGAAGAGGACTAGAACAACAATAAAAGATAGCAAAAAGTTTATGGATAGTATAAACTTAATTTTGGGCGATCTTTTTCAGATAATAACTACCCAACTACAGGGTTGAGGATATGGACAGATGTAACTACAAACTCTACTAACATCTTGACAATCTTTGTCATTGATGCCAAAGGGGGAGTAGTAGGATGAGAAAGTTCAAAGACAGGAATCATATGCTCAGGGGGAGCCCTTCATATTTTTGGTAAACATTCTTTTTGGTAAATTTTTTTTTGGACTACACATTTTGGACACTTTTTGAAATTTCTCATGAGTGTTGCCATCAATGCCAAAGGGGGAGATTGTTGGCATATGGACACTCCAATGAGACATTGTATGTGATTGAAGGTTTTGTCATTGATGGAAACCTTGCAATCCTATGGCACCAACAAGACATCATACCGGCAAAGCATTACACAGGCAAGACAGTGCACCGACATCAACAAGATCACTCTACACCGGCACCGGCACTGGCACCGACATAGAAGAAAAGTTGTATACCGACATAGAGGCCGACATGACTTTTGATATGTAATATTTTATTTATTATTGTAAGCTGACTTGGCAAATTGTAAAATTACTCTTGTATATAAAGGAGACCATTGTAGACATTTAGAGAGGTAATGTAGCAAGCATAAAGAAAATTATTAGGCAGACCTAATGTGTGAATTATAGGTCAAGGGTATATGTAAAGAATAGAGTTAGAACTGGTACTGAATCTAGCATTGGAGATGCTATTGTAAAGCAATACAAGTCATTTGATTAGTATAATCCTCATTGCAAGTCAGTGTGACTTCTCATTGAGCAGTGAGCTCTGGGCAGTTGGCCTTCTTGCATGTGCAGGCCCCTATTGTAAGTAATATTCTCTTATTGGCCAGTGAGTGAATATTGTGGGTCACAAATCCCACTGAGGTTTTTCCCACACCGGGTTTCCTTGTTAAACATCTTGTGTTATGGTGTTCTTTTCATGTGGATGTTTCTGATTCTGTTTATTGCATTAATTCTTGCATATCGGTATACTGCTATTTTATGTTCTGTATGTTTTAACTTAAGAAATTCTTATCACCAGTTAGATACTGTTTCACCCCCCCCCCTCTCAGTATTTGTGGGAATCCTAACAACAACATGATAAAGATGAACTTTTGAGATAGGTTAACACTTTGGAAAGCGAGTTGGTCACTGCAAATGAATACAAAGACAAATTCAAGAAAAGTTTAGATAATCTTGATGATATACTGAAAAGTCATAAACCTGATGGAGAAACAATTGGACTTGGATTTGAACATGGAGAAATCTCAGGGACTGCAAACAGTCATGATCACAACAAACTGGCAAGGCAAACTAATTCTTATAATTTTAATGGGAAATGTTTTAACTGCAACAAATTTGGTCATAGAGCAAATCAGTGCAGATTTAGGAATAATCAAAATACAAACGTACCCACTGGTCGATGTTCCAAATGCAATAAAAATGGTCATAACTCAGACTGTTTATGGTGAAAGTGGATAATAATAACATTGAAAGACTCAATGAATTCAACCACCAAACCCTAGCCTAATAACAACAAAGATCCGCCATAACATATGAAGATTACCTAAGACAATGCAAATAAAATAAAATCATAAAGATTATACCATCATATGTCCAATAGGTTTGGATCTTCATTCTTCATATCTCCATTGATCTTGCTTGATATATTTGCTCTCAGATTTTATGTGTGCACACGAGCTCAACAAAGAACAGAAATGTGGTTGCAAGTAGGCTTGATCGCATATGAAAGTTCGAAAGCGTCAATTTGTCGGGGGTTGATAATGAAAGAAGCATCTCCTTATATAGAAGATACTATAAGAAATGGAGGGATAAGATTGAGAGGTGTAAGAGATAAATGGTCGGCTATGATTGGAGGGTAGGTAAAAGAAATGATAAAATAATGAGAGGGTAGGTAATGTAGGAATTAAGAGATGAATGACATGTGTCATGGGTAGAAAAGGCTAATGAACTAATTAAATAAATAAAGATTTATTTAATTAATAGAAGAAGTGTGATCAATTAAATAAATAAAAGTATTTATTTAATTTAGGAAAAGGGGAATTTAAGTAAATAAATGTATTTATTTAAATGAGAAATAAGGCTAGAAGAGGATAAATGAATTAATTAAATAAATAAAGATTTATTTAATTAATAGAAGAATTAGGCTAAAATAATTAAGTAAATAAAGATATTTATTTAATTAGATAGGACAATTTTAGGTGTCTACATTTTGCCCCTCTTTGAGACGATGCAACTTGTCATGTCATTTCAAAGAAGATAATATGAATTGATACAAAGTTGCCCCAAGATGGGAATGATATGCCCCCTCGAGAGATTGGATGAAAATGTCTGAAAAAGATCATAGACAATCTCTATATAAGAAAGAAAGGCTAGAATGGACTGACCGGATAGAGTGATAGAGTTACGGGATAAAGAAGACTAAATAGGGCTAGGGTTAGGGCTAGGGCTAGGGCTAGGGCTAGGGCTAGGGCTAGGGCTAAGCTAGTCTATAAGATAGACTATGAGGGGAAAACATCCTCATTTTCATCCACACATCCAAGAGATCAGAGTGCAGATAAGGCAGAGAGAAGTCAACAGTCAGCAACGATGGCTTTGGTGCATAGATTTCAGAGGCAAGAAGATGCAGGAGAGCTGGTAAGTACCGCAAAACCTCCTTATACTTTGTTGCATTAAATATTGTCATAAATGCATGCTAGGTAGGGTAATAAATGTGCTTTAGGTATGTAAAGCGGGGGGGGAGGGGGGAAACGCTTAGGCCTGTTTGCGTTGGTGCCAGGCTCGTTTATGAATGTAGTAGCGTTTGTGTCAATGCAAGCGCGTCTGTGTCTTGGAGGCGTGTTTATGTAGGACATGCATGTCTAGGTGGATCAGAGGCACGTCTGTGTGATTCAGACATGTTTGTGCAGAGAAGGCACGTATGTGCAATATGTAAGCACGTTTATGTCTTCAAGGTGGAATCGATAGTTCTGTGATGAACATACGTTGTCAATTGGATAAGCTGCTGAGAGGATACACTCAAGAACGTCCTCTAGGGAAGACTAGAATAGAAGATAGGGCTAGGATTGACAATTCTATGATAGAACATACATTGCCAATTAGGAAACTACTCAGGATACACTTAAGAAGAGGCCCTAGGATAAGATCAAAGTAGCACTTTGTGATGAACAGGGAATGCTACTAGGATAAAAAAGTAGTACTTTGTGATGAAAAGGGAGTACTAAAAAGAGTAGCACTTTGTGATGAACAGAGAATGCCACTAGGATAGAAAGTAATACTTTGTGATGAACAAGGAGTACTAAAAAAGAGTAGCACTTTGTGATGAACAGGGAATGCCACTAGGATAGAAAGTAGTACTTTGTGATGAACAGGGAGTACTAAAAAAGAGCAGCACTTTGTGATGAACAGGGAATGCCACTAGGATAGAGTGCCATATGATAGATATAAACACTAGGATAAAAAGCAACACTTTGTGATGAATAGGGAATGCCACTAGGATTGACATAGTTGATTTGCTTGACTGCAGGAGGACCTACCGATGCTGGAGTCATGGGAGAGATTCCCTTCGACTTGAGGTTTGCAAGAAGAGTTGACACTCGAGGAGAGAGAAGAAGTTGAGGCTATTGGCCTGCGACATATTCTGTATGTGCCTGAGTTTTGGGCGAACATGGGTTTGCTGACTGTGCTAGCTGAGAGATGGCACTCAGAGACTTGCACGTTCATTTGCCGATGGGTGAGATGACAGTCACCTTAGAGGATGCATATAGGATATTGCAGATATTGATCAATGGGGAGTTGGTTCCTTATGATTGAGATAGAGATAGGGATGCACTGAGATGAGTGTTTTAGGATCTAGGACTGGAGATGAGGGCAAGACATGTGGTTTGGGATACCATGACATGGACAACATTGGTGCTACCAGTGGTGTTGGCAGGAGTGATCAGTGGGTTCCTGTGTCCAGATAGGGTGACACAAGGGTTGGCAGCGGGATGGGGAGGGACATTGGAGACATTAGTGACAGAGCACACCAAATTTGCATGGGGACCGTGTTTGCTGGCACACTTGTATTATGAGCTACATCAGTCTGTGTATCATGGGTCAGCAGGATTGGGATGCGGGGTGACCTTGTTGCAGGTATGGGCATATGAGCATCTGTCGGTTACATGACCGATATATTTCAGAGGAAGAAGACATGGGTGCAGCTATGTTCACTTATATGATATGATTATGTCTCAGCCACAGATTGGGAGACTAGAGTATTGGCACCGAGTGATTGATGAGGTAGATAGTGTGGTATGGAGGTCGTACCGGGACTGTGAGGATGATGCAGTGGAGCTGCCATATGTATTTTGGAGTAGGTATTTGATTGGGTGAACTCCATATGTTATTGAGCGACAGTTGGTAGATAGGGTGGGTAGGCAGTTTGACAGGATACAATGGATACCACGGGGGTCAGGGTTGTATGCACAAATGGTGAGAGATTAGGTGCACTTGGGTCCATTAATGTGTTATGATCAAGCAGTGACACAACTAGTAGAGATGATTCCCTTGCCTTGGGATATGTGGGCAGATATAGAGGATGCAAGGATGGATGTAGAGTATATTGCATATTGGGGAGATCATCTGTTTCCACGGCTGACGGATCCAAGGGAGCCGATAGATGGAGATGGTGGAGGAGATGGAGATGATAGTAGAGATGGTGGAGGTAGAGGTCAATGATGGAGGCGAGGCACGGTAGTAGAGAGGAGAGTGACTCTGAGGAGAGAGGGTGGAGAGGAGAGATAGGCTCGACAGGCTCACATAGTGAGGGGCAGAGGTGGATTGCCTTTATAGGTGCCAGCAGGACAAGTTCCCAGACAGGTACAGGCTCCCAAACAGGTACAAGGATAGGAGCAGCCACAGGGATAGGGTGAGGAGTAACCGCAGGAGCAGCCACAGGGACAAGGTGAGGGGGGAGAGGAGGAGGATGAGTTACTATCCTTGAGGGAGATCTACCAGGGATAGGCAGATGAGATCTAGGATCTGGAGGGGGAGACAAATAGGCTCATGAGACAGCTGAGGGACACTGAGCGGGAGAGCGATTAGGCTATTCAATGCTATACAGAGGCTAAGACAACACTGTGGGTAGGGAGGCAGGAAACAAAGGACACAGGGGCAGGATACGCCTATGTTCTGTGGGCAGGAGAGGAGATAGACTACTGAAGAGACCTTTACTATGGAGTGGTGCCACCAGATCAACGGGCTAAGAGCTTCCATAGACCATCGTAGGCAGCCACAACCACTGGAGGTAGAGATAGGAGACAGGTGTCTAGCGGTGGGGTCATGGGTCCTCCACCACAACCAGATAGAGGGGATAGGAGAGATGATCCTGAGGCAGGTCCTTCCCGGGCTCAGACTCCATCGAGGCTAGCTGGCTCCGAGGGAGGGAGTTTATCATAGCCTTAGAGGGATCCCTATGTATCAATTTTGTACCATTTTGTATGATGACACCTTCGGGTGATTGTAGCCATATGTATTTTGACATCATTGTATCATGACACTTATGATTATATATATGAGATGATTCATCCTTGCGGCATCTATATGCATGCGTACCTATGTGATATTTCTATATGTTTTATGATGTATGCTTCTATGTGGTGTTTATGATATGGATGCAGATATGTACATGATGGAATGCAATATTTTTTGTTCTTTTATGTTTTTTATGCAAATGTGAATGTATGAAATGCAGATGAATATGATAAGGATGTAAAATGTGCTAACATGTGTTGTGTGTAGGATGTGATGCAATTGTGATATCTTTATGTATGCATGAAATGCTAAATATGTGGTAATACAGGTATAAACTACATGAAATGCATATATTTTTGGTGTGTCATTATACTTAGTCATGTGATAGTAGGCTACATGGACTCGGGAAGGACGATGGAGGTCAATCAAGAAAGGGGGATGGAAGATAGAAGATATGAAAGTGAAAGAGCTTCTTGTGCATTATCATCATTGAGCTTTATTATGGCAAATAGGTTATGACAATCTAGATATATGTTCGACCCAGAAAGTCATTGTGCCCGTTTGCATGGAGATCAGACAATCACAAACAAAGAATGCCCCAGTTCATACTAGACTCTCAGTGTCCTCATATCCTTGGACAAGTCATAGCATTGCTAAGAGACAATCCACAGACAACAAAGAAAAATAGGTGACGATACCCCATCCTCGCCTTTCTAGTCAAAGACATCCTGGAGATAGAATCTCTAGTCAGAGACATCTTGGAAAAGCTAAAAGACATGTCACCAGAAAGATAAAATCAAAAGAAAACTAAGAATTGACACCAAAATACACTGTAGTCCTCAAGTTTAGTGTCTCTTGTCACTTGTATAAGTCTATTTGATTGTGGTCACAATGTTTACTTTCACAAACGGATAGATAACACTGAACCATAATGTTGTCGGAGTCTGTTGAAAGATTTGATTTGTTGAAGCCCATTGCTGCTTGTGTCTCATCTGAAACTGACTGAATCCATGAAACTAATACTTTATTGTGGAGAAGGCGAAACTTTATTGTGGATTGATGATGCAAATATTCATTTATTATGGATTGTGCGCGGATAGACTGAAGAAAATTGAAAGAAACTGTGCTCCTCGAAACGTGTGATGCGCTCAGTTCCACACCCATCACTAGATGTAGGATTTGCCTTAGCCACAGATAGGAGCTGATTTATTATGGATGGAAAGGTTGAAAAGGGAGGTTTATTATGAATGGCTAACCAATCTTAGGTAGATCAATAACAAGCCATGATGGAAATGGGTAAGATTATTATGGATGAATAGGCTGTGAGTGTGTGCAAAGTGAAGGATGAAAGTAAACCCTGAAGGAGAGGAGAAATGTCTCTACGCATAGCCTCAGTGACCTGGTTTTCACCATGGTACTTCCCCAGGGCGCCACTAAAGTGGTTTTCACTGTTGGACGAAATGTTTTTCTGTTTTTCAATTTTTAAAATTTTTTTTTTGTGTTACAAGGCATCTGTTTGCCAAGTTTTTCACCAAGTAACAATTTTTTATGTTTGTGATTTTTTTGTATTTTTTATAATTTTTAATTTTTTTTGTATTTTGAATTAGGATACTCTAAAGAGATATGTGAAAAACCTGCGAAGGTGCATGTTGTTGATAGGATCCTCCAAAGGTTTGCCCTCTGTAGTTGACAGCTGATATGCACTGGATCCATAAGCTGCTGTAATGATGTAAGGACCAAGCCAATTTGGTTCAAACTTGCCCTTCTTCTCTTTGTCTTGCTGATTTTTGGGATTTTCTTTGAGAACTAAGTCACCGACCTCAAATGTATGAGGCTTCACTTTATGATTGTAACTGCAACTCATTCGTTGTTGATAAGCCTTGAGATGATTAAAAGCAGTTTGTCTTCGTTCATCCAATAGTTCTTGTTCTTGCAAGCGAGAGACCCTGTAGTCTTCATCACTGATAATGTTTTGTAAAGAGACTTGTAGAGATGGTAACTTGACCTCAATAGGCAAGACAATTTTAGTGCCATAGACTAGTGAATAAGGTGTGGCTCCTGTAGGTGTGCGAAAAGCCCAATGTGCGGGATTAAGTTGGATATGCCAATTGCGGCCAACATCATCGACTATCTTTTTTAGGATTTTAAGAATGGTTTTATTAGATGCCTCAGCCTGACCATTACCTTGGGGGTAATAGGTCATGGATAAATGATGAGTAATATGGAAGCGATCACAAAGTTCATGAACATCTTGATTTTTGAAGGTACGTCCGTTATCGATGATTATGGAAATAGGAGTACAGTACCAACAAATGATGTAGTTGAGAATGAATGTAGCAATCTATTTTCTAGTGACTTGTGTAAGAGGCACGACTTTGATCAATTTTGTGAAATACTTTGTGGCAGTAATGATGAATTTGTGGCCATTGGAAGAAGGAGGGTGAATCGTGCCTATGAGATCAAGTCCCCACTAGCAAAAGGGCCAAGGAGTCGTAATCGGTTGAAGTTCCTGTGTTGGCGCATGAATAAGGTCTCCATGAATTTGACATTGCTTGCATTTCTTAACAAACTGATATGAGTCTTTTTCCACATTGGGCTAGTAATAGCCAGTCTTGATGATTTTATTGGCTAAGGTAGGACCACTAGAATGTGGACCACATATCCTTTCATGAACTTCACGTAACGCAATCTGAGATTTGTCCCTTTCTAAATATATAAGAAGAGTGCCATCTAGACCTTGACGGTATAGGATATCGGCTAAAATGATGTATCGGGAAGATTGGCGAATGGAAGTGTGATGTTGGTTATTGGATAAGTCAGGAGGAAGGGTGTTATTATGAAGATATGTGAAAATAGAAACGTATAACTGAGAATCATGGCCAACGACACATATCATCTCAGTAGGAATGATCTCATATGAGGGAACCAAAAGGTTATCCACCAAGAACTCATAGCGGATTTCATTCTATGGTAGGTCTATCAGTGAAGCAATAGTGGCCATGGCATTTGCAGCTCGATTCTGCTCTCTTGGTATCTGCTCAAAGGTTTAACTTTGTGAAATGTTGTTTCAAGTCATCCACCATTTTTTTGTAAGACATTATTTTTTAATCCTTTGTTTGGTAGTCATCATTTTCTTGATGAATTACAAGTTGAGAGTCCCTAAAAACATGAAGTTCCTGGATCTTCCACCGAATTGCAATCCATAGTCCAGTTGTTAATGCCTCATATTCTGCTATGTTATTAGTGTAAGGAAATGATAATCAATATGATTTTGGAATGGAATCTCATTGAGGTGTGATGAAAAGGATGCTAGTGCCTACACCATGCTATGTGTATGAGCCATCAAAGTACAGTTGCCAAGGCTTCATGTGTGATACCATCAAGATGGATTCATTTAGAAATTCTGAAGTTAGAGGAGCATCATCTCTCATGGGAGCATCTACTAACTGATCTGTGATAGATTGTCATTTTATTGCTTTTTTGTCCACATATTCAATGTCAAACTCACTCAAGAGCATCACCCATTTGGCCAGTCGACCTGTAAGCGTCACTTTATTGAGAAGGTATTTCAATGGATTGATCCTTGCGATCAACTGACTTTTATGAGTTAGCATGTAGTGTCTTAATTTTTGCAAAGCAAAGACCATAGCGAGACACACGTGTTGAATTGGTGTGTAGTTTAGCTCATAGCCTACCAAAGTATGACTGATGTAGTAGAGTGCCTTTTCTTTGCCCTCAGCCTCTTGTTGCACTAAGAGTGCCCCCAGAACTATTGATATAATTGATATGTAGAGTAATAGGGGTTGTTGTGGAACTAGTGGCATCAAGACTGGTGGATTCAAAAGATAATCTTTGAGTACCTGAAAAACCTATTGACAATTATCATCCCATTTAAATTTGATGTTTTTGTGTAGCAAGTGTTGAAAAGGATGACATTTATCTGCAAGCTGTTCTATGAATCTTCGTATGGACTAGAGTCTTCCTTGCAAAGATCAAAGTTGACTGATATTTCTTGGTGGTGGCATCTCTAGGATTGCCTTGACTTTTGCTGGATCAACTTCAATTCCTCTTTTTGAGACAATGAATCTCAGGAGCTTCCCGGAGGTTACTCCAAAGACACATTTCTTAGGGTTTAATCTTACTTTGTATTTTTCCAACTGATTAAAAACAACTGAAAGTATGTCCAAATGTGTAGCTCTGTCTATCGATTTTCCCAAGAGGTCATCAACATAGTCTTGATATGTAGTGTCTGCATTCTTTAGCCCAAAGGGCATGACATTGCAGCAGAAAGTTCCCCAGGGACAAGTAAATGTTGTTTTGTGCTGATCCTTAGATGCAATTTTTATTTGATTATAGCCAGAGAATCCATCCATCAAAGATAACATTGCATGACCTGCTGTGAGATCTACGATCAGGTCGATATTTGGTAATGGAAAATCATCCTTAGGAAAAGCTTTGTTGATGTCTCTAAAATCTGTGCATATTCTAATGCTATGATCTGGCTTACTGATAGGTACTAAGTTGGAGATCCATTTAGGATAATCAATTGGGTGTATGAATCCGACATCGAATAATTTTTCAAGCTCTGCCTTGACTAATAATGCCACTTGTGGATGCATCTTTCTTAATTTTTGTTTTACTAGTTTTGCCCCCAGTTTAACTATCAAATGATGCATTACTAAATCCGGGTCTAGTTCAGGCATATCAGCATATGACCATGCAAAATTGATTTGTCACTCTGTGAAGAAACTTATGAACTTTGGTCTCTCTATCTCTATCAGAGATTGTGCTAGGAATATGTTATGTGGAATTTCTTTTGTACCAATGTTTGTTTTGATGGTCTTCTCTACCAACATAGATGATTTTTCTTCATATGATGTCGGGAGAATGTTGAGCCTTCCATCTTCGGGTGCCTCAGAGAGGTTTTCACCCTCAGATACATCCTTTCTTTTTACTTTTTTGGGGTCAGACAGTGCCACAATGTGGTTCTCACCATAAGACCCATGATTTGTTTTTATTTTTACATTTTTGCGACTGGAAGGCCCAACACCCTCACCAAAATATGCCATGCTGTTGAGTTCTATAGTGTATCCTACCTTATGGTCCCCAAGCAGAAGATCATCTCATATGCCTAGATAGTCAACAAAAGCTTCATCATTTTGGAATGTGTCGAACTGTACAAGTCCTTCATGGTCCCAATCAATAAGTTGATGGTGAGCAAGGGGAAGGCCTTCAATATTTTCAAAGTCAACGGGACTAAGGGTGAAGATGCAGTTATATTCAGGTATGTCGAGGTAGTTGTCGAGGTCATTGTTAGCACTCTCCTCATCTGTCTCGATTGTGAATGAGTCCAAATTGTCATCACTAAAAGCACATTCGGGGATGGGTATCCTCATCCTTTGTGATTTTGACCTAGAACCTAGAAGCAAAGACTATGTGGGGTCCTTAGGGGTTGTTTCTTGACCAACTTTGAATTTTTTATAAAATTCCTCTTCTTCTGTGGGTTCACCTGGTTCCTTGAATGTCTCGGTGAGTTCATAGTCACTGGAGGATTTGTCTGAACCCCATTCCCATTCATTAGAGTCAGTGGAATAGCGGTTCTCTGGTTGATCTTTAGAAGCCTTGATTTGTAATGCTTCTTCTGCCTTTCAAGTATTTACCCTGGAAGATATGAAACCAAGCCCTTTCGAGCGAACTTTTTTAAATGTCAATTCTGGTTGCAAAGGTTGAATGATACCTTCCTTTCTTAGGCCGAGAGGACTTTTACCATCATACCCAAACTTTTGTAGGATCTTGAATCCTTTGCCATATTTTTCATATGGTATGGTGATGTGATCTTGTGTACCATCTTCAGGGTCTCTATAAAGCATTTTGTATAAGTCTTCTTCTTCCATTTCACCCCACTTTTGGAAGATAGTAGGATCCCATTTGAGCGTAATGATAGATACCCGCTTAGAAGGGTGTGGTTGTCCATATTCTTGTGGTGAACTCATAACTTGTTGTAAGCACATGGTTTGATTCAAGGTGTATTCACCCATGCCTTTGTCCTGATATTTCCCTTTAAGCTCACCTTGCTTTGATGTTGAAGGTTTTAATGATTCAGGGTTAGTGTTTTCAGAAGAAGGGATTGCTTCTCTATTACTTGGAATGATTGTCTCAGTTTTTGGTCTCAAGTTATTGTAGTATATAAATGGATTAGGATCACCATTAACTATTACTTCAACTCCATAGTGAGGAAACTTAATGCATTGGTGGTATGTAGATGGGACTACCCTCATCTCATGAATCCAAGGACATCATAGTAATATGTTGTATGTGAGATCCAAGTCTAGGACTTGACAAACCGCATCCTTTGTAACTGGCCCAACTCTGAGAGGCAAGGTGACTGTGCCTCTGGATGAACGCTCTTAATCATCATATGCTTTGATGGTAATTTTGTTTGTAGCATTCACAACTTTGTCTGAATATACCAATTGTATTATTGTGTACAAAGTGCATATACTGAGACCAACTCCTCCATCTATCAAGACTCATTTTATTCGGTGTTTATGTAGGAAGGCTTCAATGTGTAAAGGTGCATTGTGTGGTTGACTCACGGAGGCATCGTCAGCTTCTGTGAATGTAAGGGAATGTGGAATAGAAAGGTATCCCACCATGGCTTGAAACTGGTTCACATTCAAATCAGTGGGGATGGAAGTGTCTCTCAAAGTTTTGTCAAGAATGGCTTTATGTGCAGGGGATATGCATAAGAGCTCAAGGATTGAGGTAAGCGTGGGTGTCTTCCCTAACTGTTCTACAAGGTCATACTCAGGTTTGGTTGATGAGGTGTTTTTAACTGGAGCCCCTTGGAAAGTGAATTTACCTCGACGAGTTGTAACATTACATTCAGAGGTAGATTCAGAAGAAGATCCAATTCCTTTTAGGACAACCTTGGGTCTTTGGGTAGAATGTTCATTTTGTCCTTTATAATAATGGTAGAGACGTAATTGTCCATCGAAATGTGATTGACAGTTGAATCATAGTTATAGGATGCTTTGGTATAGTTGGTTTGCTCATCTATGGCTTTAGCTTTTCCCTTGTCATGCTTTGGGAATGGTTCTTTAAACATCTCATGTTATTGATTGGATGAGTGTCCTTCAATCTCAATGTCACCTCTATCAATAAGGTCTTGTATGATGTTCTTCAGTTGATGACAGTTTCCTATTTTATGACCCTTGCTCTTGTGAAATTCACAATACTCATCATCATTTCACCAATTTGGTTTGACCTTTGGCTCACATGGAGGCAAATCTGGAATTGTGATTATCTTGTTTGCTACTAGCTTCTTGAAAGCTGACTCAAGTGGTTCTCCCAATGGGGTATACTTCCTTCGTGATTTTGAAGTTGTTTGAGTATTCACCTGATTGTTTGTAGAGCTTGATCTATAAAAAATGGTTTGGGTCGTACTCTATTGGCATAAACACCACCATCATTGACTATGTTTTTGTTTTTATTCCAAAATCTTGGCTTTTCTTTTCCTTTAAAGTCCTCTTTGTTTTCTTTGAATATCTTAATGATGCCTTGCTCAATTAGGACCTTCTCTGTTGCTAATCTTTTTTCAATGACGTCCTTGAAAGTGGACGAGCAATCTTCCTTAGATCATAACCAATTTCTCTGTGGACATTTTGGGTGAACATCTCTACCATTTGTTTTTGTGGAATTGCACAAGAGCATCTGCTGGCTAGATTTCTCTATCTTTGTAAAAATGATGAAAAAGACTCCATCCCTTTGTTTGGTGTTGCACAAAGTGGTGACTGATATATCTGTCTCTATATTGTATGAGAAATGTTGGATAAATGCCTCTGCTAAGTCACCCCATGACTTAATTCCAGGTGGGAGTTGGGAGAACCATTTCATAGCTTGATCAACTAAGCTCTATGGGAATAATCTCATCAAATATGTCTCTTATGTTGCTACCTCAATGCAAGCTATGAACAAATGTCTTATATGTGCCTTAAGATCTCCTTTACCTCTGTACTTATCAAACTTAGGTGTCACAAAGTATGTAGGAAAATGTGGCATTGGAATTCTTTTGTCAAATGGATAAGGACATATGTCTCTCTTTGTGTAAGTTGGCTTCAGTGTATTTATGTCCTCCATTTTCTTTTGTAAGTCCTTAATTTGCTGCTCCAAATTATTCTTAGGCGGACACCGACTTGTTGGACCATACCCCATGCCTAAACCACCAGGTGGAGGAGGAGCATGTTTCATATATGGATGGTATTGATCATACACATGTTCATATGGAGGAGGTCTATAATGATGCTGCGTATATGAACCACCTAGTATAGAGTCATAATGAGGAATGACATGTATGCTTTGTCCATGTATATCATACTCTACAGGCATGTCATGATTTTGTTCTAGTGTGTTGCCCCCAAATTTGATGTGGGGTTTCCTTGTGTCCAAATTTTGAGCATGCCTTTGAATATCCAATTGCTTTGGTGGTTGGTCCTTAGCATTGGCATGTGATTGCATATATTTTTTGCATAAGACTTCCATAGTGGTCTGCGAAGGTGAGTGTCATATGCTTGACCATGTGTGTGGGACCTCAGGTTTTTGAAACAAAGATGATGGTGATTCAGGCACAAGATGTGGTCCTCTATTGCCTCCACTATTAGGCCTCCTTTGATCCATGTTGAGTTGAGGTTCTTGCAAAGGTTGATGCTCCATTATTTGAGACATCAAAATCATGAGGGATCTTGGCTCCACTTTGTGCCATCACTTGTAAGAAATATTGTCTATCTCTTCTCATTATTTCCTTAGCCAATCGATTAAAACAGGGATCCATAATAGAGTCTTCCACTTCTGCTGAATGTATGCAAAAGTTTCCCATATTATCATTGCGTGTATCGTTGTTGTTTGTAGTGTCCATGTTCTCAACATTTAGAATGTTTCTATAGGCATCCATGTCAAGTAATTTGGTATGATCAGAATTGAAAAAGACATCATTGTCATTCTCATAGGTACTCATGTTTGCGGACTCTTGAGCCTATTTAGCTTCTCTCCTAGATTTTTGGGAACGAGTTTCAACCATGAACTAGATCTTGACCAAGATGTGTGAGACTAGATGAAAATGGAAAGAGTATGGAAGACCAAGAGTTGGATGGAATGTAAATGAATCTGAGGTGTACTTGCAATGTCCAAAGTGTAAGACCAAGTATGTATGTAGTAGAGTATGGACAGTTGAAAAACATCAACAAACTATATGACTCACTATCAGTTGATGAGAAAGAGCAAGTTGAAAATAGTGTCATTTTACACCTGGATATCTATAAGAAGTTTTCAATGCAAGTTGTAGATGAACTACCAGATGAATTATTCAAGAGACTAGAAGCAAGAAGACAATTTGTTGTAGAACTTGACAAGAAAATCAAAATTGAAAAATTACTTGCTGTCTACCCAGTCAACTCTCCAAAAGAAATAGATGATCTAATTGCAAAGGCCAACCGGTCAGTATTCTCTACTGCACACTGGCATATTGCACTAATGACAGGAAGAGTAAAAGAGATAACAAAAGAAACAAAAAATGGATGGGATATATTCCTTGTGGAGAAGGAAAAGCAGGAAGAGTACAGGAACCCCAAATCTATCAAAGTCTATCAAAAGGACAAAGACAAGGGTAAAGGAAAGGTTGGTGGACCTCCTAGTATCAAAATAAAAGATAAATTATCCCCACCACCTTTGATTACTCCACCAGTAACAACAACAGAAGACCAACCAATAGATGACAGTATGGATGTATCACAAGATGATACTAATCCTAATCCTAAGGTACTATACACAGTGGATGTTGATACTCAAAAGGTTAACATTGTGATAGACAAGGACATAATCAGTAAAACTGACATGGCTAGTGAGCCACCGATAACTGACAACATTGATAACACTGAAGGAAAAGTGGAAGATGATAGCTTAGGGAAACAGACATAGACTGGAACAAATAAACAGACAGAGAGACAAGAAGAGCAACAAGCTCCAGAATAGCAACAGGTTCATGTGGAAATAGTGCCACCGACAATAGGAGAGAAACAAAAACCCTTGCTTAAGGAAACGGAAACACAGATTGACCTACCAGGGGTCACTACAAGCATGGTTACTTCCTCCACTGGCGGAATTGAGAATGTTGGTTCCTCCTCAGCAGGTTACAAATCAACCAATGTAATTGAAGTTCTTTTAGATTCTTTGAAGAAAATAACTGATTGTAGTTCACAAGCTTATAAAGCTATAGATGACACAATCCCAATTTTGAAGATGATATCTCCAAAATGCAACATAGATAATAAGGATTCTTTGAGTCAACTTGACACTTTGTCGAAGTATATTACTAACAACACAGTGACAGTTGAGCAAATAAAGGAACATGCATTCAAAGACAGGTTCGAAATTGAAAAACAAAAATTCTTTGAGGATCAAATAAAGAAGTGTATTAGGGAATTTGACACACTTCTATCGGAACTATGCAACTCATTGAAGGAATTTAAAACTCTGTACAAAGATACTTGCAAGGCAAACTTTTTAACAGTTGACATAGATAAGAAAATGAGCAAGGTACAAGAAGAAATAAATAAACTTGCTGATAATTTTGTTAATTCACCTGATACATTATCAGTTTTTGAGCAAAAGATAACTAGTTTTGAGGAAGAATTACTGAAGCTAGAGAGAGAAAAGGATAGAATAATAAACAAGGCTAAAAATATGAGACTAAGACTAAGTCCAAGACTGGACTATCTAGCATCCTTGAGGAAAGAAATATCTGAGGCACTTGTACAAAGATAGAAAACATCGCCAGAGCATATGCAGCACCTCAACGGTGCGGTTCAAAGAACAAAGGCAACACTAAAAGATAGTAAAAGGTTTATGGAAAGCATAAATTTGGTTTTGGTGGATCTTTTTCAAATTGTAACCACCCAGTTACAAGGTTGAGACAGAAAAACTACAACTCTATTGACACCTTGACAACCTTTGTCATTGATGCCAAAGGGGGAGTAGTAGTATGAGAAAATAATCTGCAAAAAACTTATTTGCTCAGGGGCAGCTCACATATTTTTGGGTACACAATTTTTTGGATTACAAGTTTTGGATACGCTTTTGAAATTTTCTCATGAGTATTGCCATCAATGCCAAAGGGGGAGATTGTTGGCATATGCAAACTCCAATGAGACATTGTAGGTGATTGAAGGTTTGGTCATTGATGGCAACCTTACAATCCTATGACACCAGCAAGGCATTCCACTAGCACTAGCAAGATTAGACTCTACACTAGCACACAGATCACTGGCATCGACAGTGAAAGGAAGCATACTGGCATAGAGGTCGACACGATTTTTGTTGTAATATATTTTGTTTATTATTTGTAAAATCATTGTAAGCCGACTTGGCAAGTTCCAAAATGACTCTTATATAAGAGAGATCATTGTAGAACATTTGTAAGTAAGAGGAATGTAATTAGGCGAAATAAGGCAGACCTATTATGTGAAATATAGGTTAAGGGTTTATGTAAGAAGCAGAGCAGAAACCAGTACTGGATCTGGCATTATAGATGCTATTTTGAAGCAGTACAAGACACTGGATTTATATAATCCATTTTGTAAGTCAGTGATACTTCCTATTTTGTATTTGAGCAGTGAGCTCTAGGCAATTGGCCTTCTTGCATGTGCAGGCCCCTCTTGTAGTAGTAATATTCTCTTATTGGCCAGTAAGTGATTATTGTGGGTCACAAATCCCACTAAGGTTTTTCTCATACCGGGTTTCCTCGTTAAATCCTTGTGTTATGGTGTGTTTTTCATGTGGTTGTTTCTATCTCTGTTTATTGCATTATTTTCTGCTTACTGGTACACTATTCTAATATGTTCTACATGTTTTAAGCTAAGAAATTGCTCATATTGGTTAGATACTAATTCACCCCCCCTCTCAGCATCTGTGGGAATCCTAACATAGGTGTGACTTCCAAAGAGATAATAGTTTCTCTTGATGAGGTAAGTTGACCTTGACTCTAAGTAAGACCAAATGAGACCCAAAGGTGATAGACCTTGATGAGGAACCACTTAGCAAAATGTTGTTGTATGTAGTGTGTTGACAAAGCAAGATGAGGACAAGCAAATGACCTTTTGACTCAAGTTTAGACAAATATAAATGTAATGCAAGGTGTAAAGCAATGATGGACTTTGTGAGACCCAAAAATAGACCGAATGCTAGATGAAAACCTGGAGAAATGACCTAGGAAGCTCAATGAGTCTGAAACTAACTGCTCTTGTTTGCTGGACTGTAAAATTTTCTAATTATGGACACAGACATGCCTGTATACTTCACAGATGCGGTTAAATAACACAAACGTGGTTCTATACTGCATAGACACATTTCTGAAATTTTGTGAATGCAATTTTCTTTAGGATGGCACAAACGCATTTCTGTACTCCACAGACGCCGTTAAATGACATAGATGTGTTTTTGTCCGACACAGAGTGCAATTTTTTTCAATTTGTGAAGTTGTTTGTTGTGACCAAATCTGAATTTTTGACTATTTTTTCATGACAAAAGGACACAATGTTGATGATGACTCAATGTTTGCAAGTGTTTAGACTCAAAATGACTTAAAAGAAAGTGTGTTGTTTGATTTAAAAATGTTTTGCATACACTTGAAGACACAAAAGACACAATGTTTTGATGTTTGAATGTTCAAAATACAACAAGCACAATTCTTATGGCTGGCCAAGACAATAGTTGTTGATCCCACATGGGGTTTACCCCGAGGCTACGCTATTCAAAGCGGATACTTAGATGCTTGACCCTACTGGATCTACCCTCGACACTCACTTCTCCGGGGCAGCCAATCATCAGTCCCCATGAAAACTCCTCATGGAAAACTTTGTATCTCTACTAAGAACTGTATGTGTGTGGGCCACTCCAGAGGTCCGACCTCCTACCCCAACAACTAGAAGGATTTTGGATTTCTAAAAAAAAAAGGTTCTAGTAAGGGAATCCGCTCATGTGGCCATACATGCGACACGTTCAGCTTTGTAAATATAGAAGGCTCCCAACTGGTAGGGGTTATGCCCTACAACTAATCCAATAAATTTGATCAAATGGGTTTATGGGGAGACATAGTGTCGGTATGAACTAATCAACACACTATTGGCAATATTGCATTATAATAGACAATGAAATATTGTTGGCATTTCATAAGGATATTGAGAAGGTTGTTGATGATTATGGATATAACTGATTAAAGATGTTTACTTTCTTGATATTATTATTTTGTCATTGATGTCAAGAAATTGATTTTCTAATTCAGTATGATGTTGCCATATCTTGAGAAGTATGATATTAAAATTTTAAGGATGTCAGTAAAAGACACAGGAAAGAATATGATGAATAACGGGATGAATAAGGTACTCAATGGGCAACTAGTACCGAGTTAGACAATGATGAGATCATGATGTTTAGATTGTTTTAACATCATACATATGTTGTAAAATGTAAAGGTTAATACTATACTATGTTATCAAGCACAGAACCTAGTTGGTAAATCCTAAGGTTATCGCTATCGGTTAATGAAGGCAGAATGTCTACCAAGTGAAGTTTAGTATTCACCGAGTTGTTACCGAGTTGTAACCAAGCTATAACTAAATGCATTAAATGTTTACATGCATTCTTTAATGAAGGAAGCTGATGAGCTGGAACTGATCAATGATTGGTGAGCCATGAATGAAGTTTGTTAACGAATCTAAGGCAATGAAAAGTCGGCATGAAGATCTACAGCTCAGATTGAACCGCAATACCCTAGCATAAGTTCCAAGACTAATATGCAAGTTCCAAGGTGGGGTAAAAAATTTTCAGATCGAAAGATGTATTGAACCTGGACAAGATTGAAGATCTGATGGCTATGATTGATCATGGGAAATGTGATCAAGGAGATTAAGCGGTTACCTAATTGTTTATAAATAGGAAATTGTTGATAAACAATGTATGCGGGCAAGTGTATGCATAGGGATGCTACATAGTGATTACCGAGCACAGAAGCTTGAAGACCTGTTTGAATAACAGAGTATAGAAGCCCAACAGATAGACAAGATTAGTTCTATGTCTAGATTGTATTGAACAAATAAGAATCTGCTTTAGCATTTTAGATGTGAAGTTGTAGATAGATTTTATTACTATTATTTTGTGAAAGTGACAAAAAATCTCTTAACCGAGTGGACTTAACAATCTTATTTGTAAAACCCTCTAGCAAGGTGACATTCTGATTGAGTGTTTGAAATCCTTTAACAAGGTCACTTCTAACAAGGTGAAGATCCTAACAGATCTAAGGGAAATCCCTTAACCGGGTCACATCTAACAATATGTTTGTAATCTTTAACATGATTTGCTTTTAACCGAGCATACTCTAGAAGAGTATATTTCTTAGTGGGTCCGAAATCCCACAATGGTTTTTCCCTATTTGGGTTTCCACATTAAATCTGGTGTTATGAGATTTATGATGTTCATATGCTTTTGAGTTTGTATGTTTAACATTTTTTGTTAAATTACTGAAATATATGTTACTGAGGTTGAATCTGATGTTTTTATGGAAGATTAAGTTTGTATGATTCACCCCCCCCTCTCATCTTGTTGGCTATTGGATCTATACTTATATTAAGTATCAGAACTATCACACACGTTACCCATGGCTTTCACCATGGATACATTTGTTTATAGTGGTTCGGAAGAGGATGGCTTTTCCTTGCTACCACTTGGGTCATCCTCTCCTCACTAGTAGTCCTAATGACCATGTGGGGAGATAGGCCCTCTAGAGATTAAACAAAAAGAGCCTATTGCTCAAGACACAAAAGATACTGGTTCAATTTTAGTGCACCAATTGAAGTGTTTGGTAATCTATGAAAACAAGGCACACAATAAAGATCAAAAGAAAACCCTTGTCAAGGTCCTGCAACAAATATTTGTTAGTAGTTTAGATTGTTTTAAATGATTACCCCTTCTTGCAAGCACACAAGTTTGGTAAATTTTAGATCCAAAAAGACTTTGTGACATAGGGGCCTTCAACAAAACAATTTGCTTTCAAGACAAGCTGCACCAATTTTGTTAGCTAGATCACAAGATGTTAGCCCGAAATAAACCAGATCTGAAATCCAAATGATGAAATAAAGCCTCAAAACTGGATCAAAAACTGAAAATGCAAAATATGAGACACAAACATGGTTAAACCTAATGCAAGCATGATGGAAAATCGCAAAAGCATCTTAATTCATCGCAGACGTGCCTAGATAACACAGATGTGGGTCCCAAATGTAGACATGATGACAAAATTCATAGACGTGATTTGAAATCATAGACGCAACCCTGCAATCTACAAAATAAGATAAAATGATGTCGAATGCAAATATGATTATGAAGATCACAGATGCAGAATAAAAGCAAAGACACGGTTATAGGATGCATAGATGCAAAAATGTTGAAAGTTTTCAGAAACGTCAGATCCGTAACTTCAAAAACACAAAATCTGCAACAAAAAATGTTAAATGCAAAAGGGACAAGAGTCCCACCGGGCATGCCAAAATGTTTATGGTGAAAGTGGATAATAATAACGTTGAAAGAATAAATGAATTCAACCACCAAACCCTATCCTAACAACAACAAAGATCCACCGTAACATATGAAGATTACCTAAGACAATGCAAATCAAATGAAATCATAAAGATTATACAATCACATGTCCAATAGGGTTTGGATCTCCAATCTTCCTATCTCCATTGATCTTGTTTGATATATTTGCTCTCATATTTTATGTGTGCACAAGGGGTCAACAAAGAATGTAAATGTGGTTGCAAGTAGGCTTGATCGCATATGAAAGTTCGAAAGCGTCAATTTATTGGGGGTTGATGATGAAGGAAGCATCTCCTCATATAGAAAATACTATAAGAAATGGAGGGATAAGATTGAGAGGTGTAAAAGATAAATGGTTGGCTATGATTGGAGGGTAGGTAAAAGAAATGATAAAATAATGAGAGGGTAGGTAATGTAGGAATTAAGAGATGAATGACATGTGTCATGGGTAGAAAAGGCTAATGAATTAATTAAATAAATAAAGATTTATTTAATTAATAGAAGAAGCGTGATCAATTAAATAAATAAAAGTATTTATTTAATATAGGAAAAGGGGAATTTAAATAAATAAATGTATGTATTTAAATGAGAAATAAGGCTAGAAGAGGATAAATTAATGAATTAAATAAATAAAGATTTATTTAATTAATAGAAGAATTAGGCTAAAATAATTAAATAAATAAAGATATTTATTTAATTAGATATGACAATATTAGGTGTCTACACAGACAATTGCAGAATAAATGTGAAATGCTATGTTTGTGGTAGATTTGGACATTTATCTAATCAATGCAAAACTCAAACTGGTCAAGGTTATGGAAAAGCTATTCAGAGAAACAATGTAACTTGTTATGCATGTAACAAAATTGGGCATATTGCAAAATTTTGTAGAAGCAAGAATTCACTGGTGAACAATAAAGGATCTAATAAAAAAGGCAAAGAAAAGGTGACTGAAATCAAGCATGAATTTTCAAAACAATGGATTAGGAAGAGAGATCAGAAAGGCGATGAATCTGTCACTGCACAGACAAAACATGGTAATCTTGCACCAGTAGGAGATTCTTCATCCAACTAAGGAATAATCCTTAGGGGTAAGACAACAAATTGAAAACCATGCATTTACCCTCGGTTGATGGTAAGAAGTTATATTTCTTCTTTACCGATAGATATGTGGAGTTTTTCACTTCACCGACGAGCATTTATTGCGGTTGTAAGTCAAAATTTTGGTTATAAAGGCATTGTAACCTTTCATTTCAACTCACCAAGGATCCAAGCATTCAAAGAGAGTGAAATTGAGCAAAGGCATTCTAAAGGGGAAGCAAAAAAAATCTTTTTTAGGGCATCCAAGGATTTCACAGTTAAGAGGTATTTATCTTTCGCAATGGCATCTTCATCTTTTGTTCCTGAATTCATAGCAAACCCTACCATTGTGGAAAACATTAAGTCACCTAGACTAGTTTTCAAGATCATTCCCAAGATAGAAAAATAGGATGATTCTATTGGTGCATTTTCCAAAATCCTGAAGGGAGTCGCGTTCACTGAAGACCCTAGGGCATACATACATTGCAACATAGAAAGTTTAGGATCTGAAGATTTGATGAACATGTACATGAGTGAAATTACTGACAAGGATGTGATAGTGAAACTGGAACATAAGGTAATTGAGGATTTAGGTTTCATAGACATCCTCCATATGCTAGAATTATCAGATGAAGCCATTTGCTATGTCCTTAGCAGAGTTTATGAAGAATTTATGTGGTTGGACTCGGTATTCAAGATTACCAAGGAAGCTATCAAAGCTGTTACTGGTTTACCCTCCACCGGTTCTAGACCTGACAAGAAGAAGAAAATCCCTAACAAGGAATTTATGAGCTTAACCAGAGCTACATATGACAACCGGTCACTTAGGGTTAATGACATAAAGGATAAAAATGTTAAATTTGCTAGCATGATAGTTGGATATAAAGTTGGTCACACAAATAGATTGAATTCTGTGTCAAGTTCATGCATTCACAGTGCACATGAGATGATCGTAAAAAATGAAAAGATTGATTTCTGTGAAATGTTGAAGGATGAATTGCTAGAAAATTTGGATAAGATAAAAGGTGACAAGAAAGGAACATTCAAATTTGGAAATTTGTTGGTATGTTTAATGCTTTTCTTTTCTAAGGAGATCCCTGACATAGGTCATAAGGATTTTGCCTATGATATTTCTATTCGAAAACAGATAAAGGAGGAAATCACTGGTATGGGAGCTAACAGTGATGAGTTGGTCAAATATTACCTCAAAAAATTTCAAACTAAAATGAAACAGAGAGAAAGGATTTCCCAAAGCATCGTAGAAAAATATGATAAACAAATATGCTTTGTAGTAAAGAGAGATGAAATCTGGATGGAAGCAGTTAGACCCAAAACTGTATGGATTACTGAAATGGAATATGAGGTGGACTCTCACATTTTGGAATCATATGCAAAAAAAATCCTAGATGCTCCATTGAAACCATTAGAGAAAATATTTGGTAGTGTTGAAACAATTGAAAGTGATGTAGCCATGATGAAGCAGAGAAAGAAAAGAGACAAATTCATGAAAGATGCTTCTAAAATGGTAAAAGAAGTTATAGAAGGTTTGATGAGTCTTGGTAGTATTGGTGCTAGTATAAAAGAAAGTCAATCAGAGCAGACACCGGTATCTCATGTTTCCGTGGTTGTTACTTCTTCTGAGACAAAGTGATAAAGCAGTTGAATTTAAAAGAGTTGAAAGAAAGAAAAGGAAACCTTCATTGGCACCTGCTCCATCTCCAAAGAAGACAAGAACACAAAGAAAGAAGCAACGGGCTATAAGAGAGCCTAGTGGCCCAAAGAAGAAGGTAACTCCAAATAAGAAATCAAAACCTAAGGCACTAGATACTCTTACACCGGAAGAGTTGATAAATGAAATCACATAAGAAGGTAACCTTATTAATGTAAATAAACTCTATCATTCTTTCAAGGATGCAGATAAAATCACTATAGAGGAAAGCATTATATTACATCTAGATATCTACAAGAAAGTTCTTATTGAAGTTGTAGATGATCTGCCCAATGATTTGTATTTGAGGTTAGAAGCTAAATGGATGTCAATTATAAAATTAGATAAGAAATTAAAAGTTGAAGCATTGCTGGTAGTTCACCATATTAATTCCAAACAAGAGATTGATGAATTGATTGCAGAAGCCATCTGGTCAGTTTTTGCAAGTGGTCACCGACAGGTTAGCCTTATGGTAGGCCGAGGTAAGGAAATTGAAGATGAAACAACAGACAAGTGGGACATATTCTTTGTGGAAAGAGAAAAGAAAGAAGAAAAGGATAGACAGAAAATGGATGTGTCTTTTACAAAGGTATATCAAAAGGATAAGGGTAAAGGTAAAATTGGTAGTATACCTAATATAATGGTCAAGGATAACCTTCCTCCACTGGCATAGGAAACCCCACCAATAACTATAGAGGCACCGGTACAAACTGATAGTCAACCGGAAGAGAAGGCAGAGGAAATAACAAGAGATGACACCAATCCATAATCTGAAGTTCTTTTTACCATGAATGTGGACACATAAGACTTCAACATTTTCATGGACAAAGAGATTGCAGAGGTAAAACAATTTGATGCTGCAAATATTGAAATCTCTGAGTCATCAGTCAACACTGTTGACTCTCAAAACATTGAGATACCAGCATAAGTTGAGAAACCGACAGAAGCACAAGCAGAAGCAGAGGTAAAAACACAAACTGAACCTACAAATGTTGACAATTAGTAGAAGGTAGAGAAACTGGTAGATAAAGAACCTGAACAGAGCATAGCTGAACTGACAGTCAGCAAGACAAAGAATAAGGAAGACAGTAAGATTGAAAGCAAAATTGAAACACAAAATGAGCAAAAACTAGAAATAGTGAATAAAGAAGAGGTCAATGATGGAAATAAGGAAGAAGTGGTTAAGGCAATTGGACAAGTGTCTGAAGAAAAGAAAGCTATAGCCGAGCCTAGCACTTCCACCATGAATTTAAGGCCTACAAATGTGACTGATGTAATTTTGGATTCAATTAAGAGGATCACAGATTGCAACGCCTTAGCATTCAAATCCATTGATGACACATTACCTATATTGAAGATGATTGCATTGGCTTGTAAGTTAGATCACATTGATGGATCTTTAGGTAAATTAGACACATTGTCCAAATTTATTGCTTCAAATATGTTAACTGTAGATAAGATTAATGAAGAGACTGTTAAGGAAAGGGTGAATAAGGAGAAAAATGAATTCTTTAATAAAACTATTAAGGATTGTACTGAGCACATTGAATCCTTATTACCAATACTTAATTCCACCATTATGGAATAAAAGAATTGTATAAAGAAGAATGCAAGCCTTAGAACTTGACAAAAGACATTGAGGAAGAGATAAAGAAGACACAAAAAGAGATTGATGATATAGAAAACAATATGACAGGTTCTTCGAAACTTACATTAGTTTTTGATCAAGAAATGACAGTTTTTGAGGAAAAGATTGAGAAACTGGAAAAAGAAAAAGCAAGGATAAGCATGAAGGCATGTGAGCTGAAAAACAAACTTGGTCCTAGATTGGACAACCTTATAACTCAGTGAGTTGAGTTGTCCAAAACAACAATTCAAGGAGAAAGATCACCAGAGCAACATATGCATTATCTGAATGGTATGATCTAGCAGACTGAAAGCATTATCTTTGACAGCACCAAATTCATGCAGAGTCTTAATCTGATTTTGGCAAATATCTTTCAAATTGTACATAACCGGATACAGTCTATGAGGTAGAATTATGAATTCTTTGATTCTTTTTGTCATTGATGTCAAAGGGGGAGTAGTAGTATGGAGAAAAATGTACAGATGAGATCATTTGCTCAGGGGGATAACTTTTTTTTGATCAAGTTTTGGACTTCATTTTTTTGATATCATTTTTTGGATTTTTCTCATGAGTGTTGCCATCAATGGCAAAGGGGGAGATTGTTGGCATTCTACACGCAGATGATAATACTTGATGTAGTTGGCATTGCACACTCGAATGAGAATTGAAGGTGATTGAAGGTGTTGTCATTGATGGCACCCTCGCAGCATTGTGGAAACCAACAGGCACAACCACCGACAGGCACAGGCACTGACAGACACTTCATCAGCAACGACAACAATGTTCACCGACATCCCAGCCAACAGGAACAACTTTTTGTATTTAATTGTAATATCTTTTGTAAGCCAACATGGCATATTGTAATAAGACTCATATATGTATGAGATCTTGTAAATCATTTTGTAAGTAGGTAGCATGGATGTAGAAGTGATAAGTGAATATTAAGGCAGATTTTGTATAAGGGTTTATGGTTATAGTATGAGCTTAAACCGGTACTGAACTTGGCATAGAAGATGTTGAATTATAGTAGTACATTATATTGGATTCTCATAATCCATTTTGTAAGTCAGTGAGACTTCCTTTTGTATTTGAGCAGTGAGCTCTAGGTAGTTGGCCTTCCTGCATGTGCAGGCCCCTCTTGTAAGTAATATCCATTCATTGGCCAGTGAGTGAATATTGTGGGTCACAAATCCCACCGAGGTTTTTCGCACACCGGGTTTCCTCATTAAACATCTTGTGTTATGGTGTTCTTTCTATGTTGTCTTTATTGTTCCTATTTACTGCATTAATTCTTGTTTATTGGTACACTGTTTTGGAATGCAAAATACTTAATAAGGTTAAATATTTTGTAAACTGGTTAGATACTGATTCACCCCCCCCTCTCAGTATCTTTGGACTATCATCAATCCTAACAGATGTTGTCATTGATGGAAATCAAATAGTAATATGGTTCACAACATACACCAGCAACAAACATCATCTACCGACACCAACAGGCACAACAAGATTATTCACACTGGCACCCAGTCTACATAGATAGAAGATCTTACCAACACCCCAGTCGACATGGAAATTATATTGTTTTGTATTGTAATTATATTATATAGCCGACATGATGTATTGTAAAGACTCATATATGTATGTGAAATATGTATAGGTGATTAATGCAAGTGGATTATGAGAGCGAATATTTGTATATGTATTTTGATGTAATAATTTTGATGAGCAAATAAGAGCAGAGCAGAGAGAAGAAAGGTTTATGGTAGAGGTATTTGACAAAGCTTAAACTGGTACTGAATCAAGCATTGTAGATGCTATTTTGAGCAGTACATTGTCATTGAATTTAATCATCCAATTTTGTAGTCAGTGTGACTCCTTTTTGTGATTGAACAGTGAGTTCTAGGTTGTTGTTCTTCCTGCATGTGCAGGCCCATATTGTATCAGTAATATTTATTCATATTGGCTAGTGAGTAAATATTGTGGGTCACAAATCCCATCGAGGTTTTTCCCCAATCGGGTTTCCTCGCCAAAATATCTTGTGTTATGATGTGCATTGATGTTGTCTCTCTTATTTCTCTTTATTGCTTTATTGTTTGTTTACCGATACATTAATTTGGGTTGTAAAGTTGCAAACAAGTTTAAATATTTTATATACCGGTTAGACACTAAGTCACCCCCCCTCTTAGTGTCTATGGGATTGATCAAGTATCTAGTAGTGTAGAGGATATAACAATAAATTTTGACATAGAGAATTTCAAGTTGGTGACCCTGTTCTGATAGAAAATCTTAAAAATCAACAGTTTCGAGAACAAATGGGGAAGTTTGAACCCAACCGGTTGGGTCCCTACATCGTTACTACAACCTTTGGCTCTTGTGCTTATCAACTCTCAACATCAGAAGGAAAACAACTCCACGAATCGATCAACACCATCCAATTGAAGAAATTCTACATTTAGCATTCTCTACTCCAGCAACTAGTACAACTAAAAGTCTTGTGAAAATCCTAAAAAGAATACAAAGTCCCAAAGAAAGAAAAAAAAAAAGAAGAAAAGAGAAAACAACAAAAAAATCAAAATATAAGAAAAAAATCAAATGCCTTGGTGAAAACCTGGTAAATAGGCACCTTGGTAGTAAAAATGAGAGAATATCTTCCAAGAACTTGAAAACTTGGTAAACATGCGCCTCTTGTATTGAAATGATCCATCTGTCAATGCAACTTTGGTATTTCTAGCTTTATTTCCAACTTTTTTGCATGTTTTCTTTAGCTTGTACATATCCTTCAGTCCCTTTTGTGACACCTTGGTTCTTCTTGGAACCCCCATGGCTTGAAACCGATTAATGTCCTAGTCTAAGGGTAATAAACTGAACAATTTAAATGTCCTAAGTAGTTCAACCAAGTCATCTTTACATGTCAGAGAAGTCTGGTCATCCAATCTGAGTCAGTCACCTGTCTTCTAGCCACTGTAGAGTTTTACCACTAAGTAAACACACAGAGCAAGAACACTAAAAATTGTTTGAGCTATGATTGAAATTTTCTTTGAATGTTGTCGTTTAAATTGGTTTTCGATTATTATTCCCTCTGAGTAACTCGAGGAAGTCTATCTTGACTAAGATGAGCAAGGATTGGGGGCATAATACTTTTCTTTGTTTTCTGCTTGTAGGAGTGATTCCAATGATCCAGAAACATCTCATAAGTTGGGTGTCTATGATTAGTGCCTTCACATCAAGGTGAAATTTCCACACATACATCGACTCCATTTATTTCTATGCTACAGGGAGGTTGGAATCAGTTCTTTGTCTATTTTAAGGAAATTTCTTTAATGTGCAATCCAAATGCATGCTTAATCTGTCCAAGGATATGAACGATAAAAGGATCATTGCGGATAAGATAATCAATAATTGCATATAAAAAGGAAGGAAATCTACTTTGCCTGTTGTGTTTGTAAAAGGCTCAATGATGATAAAAAAGCAAATCCAAATCCAGTGACTAAGTTTTAGGTTGCATTCATACTTAATTTTGTGCATTTCAAGTGATTTCAGCATAATACAATTTATCTCTTTGTTCTTTGAATGAGAGCTTGACTTTGAAACAATCATCATTTCTTTGCCAAGTGGTCAACTATATCATCATCATTGACATGATTGATTTCTTGAGCATCAAAATCTAAAATCTTACATGAGATGTTAGCTATATTCATGAGCATATCATATATAGATCCATAAGTCCATTACACATTCATTTGCATTTATACCATTGCATGAAAGAACATTTGCATTATTATCTCATCATTTCATTCATCAAATCATTTATCTGCATATATGAAAAAGAAACAAAAACATCCATATTCATCTACATTACATACATACTGAAATTAAAAAAAAAAATGCATTCATATAGAACAAACCATATAGAAGGACATCTCACAAAACATCTCATATAAATCAACACAAGAACATTGCGATCGAATCATGTGTCATATATATATATATATATATATATATATATATATATATATATATATATATATCTCATCAAAATATCACTTTCAAAGGGGTACAAATGATATCAACTTTCATAAATAATGTCTTTCGGGGCAAGAATCACATAAACTACAAAAATGGGGTAAACAAAATAACACAGAGCCTATAAAAATATAGCTCTGGCCCTTTCCCTCATCCGATCTAGCCATGTACTATGAATAAGGGGCCACCTGTCTATTTGTCTGCACTGCTGCATAGTATGCTGCCACATAATAAGATGGTCGGCTAGAGTGATGCAGAACCTCATGCTGGGAGGCAACTAACTCTCCTTGCAATCTCTGCACCTCCTAATCCCATTCTGCAACCTGGTTCTGCATGATTTCTAGTTGTGTTTGGAGAGTCCTCACTCTCCCTCTCAGTGTACGGATCATGTCTGTCGACGTCTGTCCATGGGGTATCTCCTCCTCTCCTCCCTCAAAAAGCTCATCCCTCCGCTGTCGCACTTGTCAAGGGGTAACTCTCTCTCCCATCTCCCCCTCACCACCAATATCACCTCAAGCCTCTGCACCCTGAGCTCCACCTCCCTCACCTCTAACTGTACCCAATGAACCACCCTCTCCTCTCTTTCGGTGTTGACCAACCACTGGTTCCCTACTGCTGCTTGCACCAGGATCACCTCCTGCCCGCCTAGGTAGATCTACTCTGTATCCTTGTGACTGAGTCGGTACATCATTTGCACCCTCATCAATCTGAGGTGCTTTCTCTATAGGATCTATAAATCATGGGAATGGATGTCTGAGGAACTCATCCCTGTACTCTGGGGTCACCCCCACATCAACAATATCCTCTAAATAGTCCCATTGTTGTGACTGGAGGGCTATCAACTCTTGTACCACTAGGGCGTAAGATAAATTCGACCCCCATCCCTTCCTCTCCTCATCCCCAAACCGAGCATAAGCAGTAAACTCCCATGAAATGGCCTGAACTTGCCTGTACTGCCTCATGACCTAACTAAAAACAAAACACTCAATAATAGTCTGAGATCTCCCAATGATTGGGCGTGTTATAAATATCAATCTTTGCTCTCTCCTCTAGTCATCCCATTCCTCTATACCCCTGTAAGGCCTCCAGACAACTACAATTAGGTCATCCAAATGGCACCTCCAGAAAACTGTCTTCCCCAAGTGGGGCTGCATCAAATAACCTGAGTACTGGCACATGATGGGCTGATGTGGCTATCTAGAATCATTGCCAAATGGCCTACAAACTGGGATATGCTCCCATGCCCATATTTGTAATACAAGAACCCCAATGACCATGCTCTTCGCATCTCGGTATACAATCTCATGCATCTCATGGTACATGTGTTCTAACAATAAGGATGCCCAACCCAATATACTCTACTGAGAAACTAACATCTCCAATATCCTCCCCCAGCCACACAAGAATCCCTATTGTCCTCTATCTGGCATAACAAAGCATCTTATAAGTCCACCGAGCACACAAGCGACATGAAATCACCCTCCATATCTGCTCAATATGTCATCCCATGAAATAGAGCACACTATAAGACTATCATCATGGAATACCCTATGTAATGTTGTAGTCCCCACTCGGGGAGAAGCATCATATTCCACCCTGTCGCCTGAAAATGGAATCCTCAGAATCCTATATACGTCCTCGGGAGTGATCATCATTTCCTCCATAGGCAGGTGAAATGTTTTATGCTCTGAATAGAATCTCTAAACTAAGGCACAGAGCAATCCATGATTCACATAGATATCTAGCATATGGAGCAATCATCGAAAACCACATGCATCAATATGAGTCCTCTGAGTATCTGAGAGCTACCAAACTAATCTCATAGTGGGCGGATAGGTACATCGAAACTATATGTCCGACAAGCTAACCTACAAAATTGAATGACAACTCATCAGTATGTAATACAAATTGGGTTAGAAAGTTGTCACAAGTGCTCATGAATCCAAATAATCAATCATGGAAATCAAACTTCACGTTTATGACTTGACAAACACACACTGTTTCCCATACGAGTTTTCACAATGGGGCAGAAACTTGTATGAGTAAAGATTTTGGGTAGTACAAATAAACAAATTGATACAACTAACTTGTCGAGATAGAACAACTAAATAGACCCTACTAACATGCCTTGTACAACTCAAGAGTGCCCATAGAATGACAAAACTAATAGCTTCATATGACAAAAGAAATTTAAATAGTTTGTCGTATGACAAACCTTAGTTCACCATACAACTAAATGACCGAAAACAAGATAAATTGAAATTTCAAATGAGAAACTCATTTAAAAAATTTAAAATTTTGAAATTTAATAGGCTAGAGATTGATCACTTACCATAGGGGGAGAGTTCCTAGGTCTATTATGTCGTCTTTGCAGGTCAATTCGGTGGGTATGCTCATGAATTGCCATTTTGCTCCAGAGAAGGTTTTTGAAATTTTGAACTTTGAGAGGTGAAAATGAAAAGAAAATGACACATTCAACCCCTTATATAGAAAAACCTAATTTTTAAAACTTGCTCCGATGGATGTGAAAATTATAACCTTGACTAGATCGAACGTCTTGAGTCCATTTTTGGGATCAAAATCAAAATCTAAGATTTTTTTTCTTCTTTCTTGTCAACTTTTCACAATGTTAATCACTTGACAATTTTCAATCTCCAACTCACTTCGCGCTCAAATAATCATTATTAAATCTTGTCATTAATTTAATTGCCTCACATCCCTGTGATCTCGTTTGTCTTTCAATTTTTTTCCCAAGGGGGTATAATCATTATCAACAATTGCATCATAAAAATTCAAGATTTTTTTTTCAAATCTTCATCGAAAGTCAAGCAGAAAATCTTTTTAATCAAATATTAATCAAACAAAACCTCATTGTTCTTCAAAATCTAATCAATCTCTAGGGGCATATCAGTTTCATCGCATCAAATCAAGATGATATTGTCTTCGTCTGAATCATGCTTACTTGAAGTTAGTGTTCCATTTCATCACATCAAATCAAGCTGGACATTCTCTTTGCTCAATCGGTTCTAGTTCAATCAAGTTTGGAATCGGTTTCATCTCTTCGCTCAATCTAGTTCAATCAAGTTCTAGATCTATACTCGTTTCTTGATCCATCAAGTTCAAGATCGGTATTTCGCTCTTTGTTGGTCCTAGTTAAATCAAGTTCATGATCGGTATCACTTTAATCAATCTATTTAGTTTCATCGCTTCAAATCAAGCTGAACGTATCGCTCTTCATCCGCTCGTGATCCATCAAGTTCAGAACTGATAATCTGTTTGACATTAAATTTTATTTGAATCAATGCACTGCTCACACATCAATTCAAAGAGGGGCAAATGTAATACCCTAAAAATGGTCATCTAAACCATGGGCCCCTAATCTCGACTACATCACCAAGGTCCTAACCAAAGGAAAATTAAATCAATCTTGAGCACATAATCAATTAATTATCTAATCATCAATTTCACATGACAAATAAATCATCTTAAATTAATTAAATATTTATTTAATTAATTAATCATTCCAAGAAAATCATTTTAATCAATTATCCTATTTATTTAATTAAATATCCTAGCATATTTAATTAATAAATCAATTTGCCATTAAATCACGAAAAAAAAGAATTAATTTGGAAAAAGAAATTAAAATGGAGAAAAGAAATCAAATTGAAAATCTAATAACTTGAAAAATCTTAGAAAAGCAATTAAATCAATTAAATATCAAAATTGAATAAAAGTATGAAATAAATCAATTTTTTTAATTTTATCTTAATTTTAGTTCAATTTCTTTTAAAACTAAGAAAAGAAGCTAATCACATCAATTCACTTGGATGTGCTTCTTCTTGAAGAATCTTGATCTCTCATTATCAGTCGATCTCAACCGTTGATTTCTTTTTGGATTTTCTATAAATTTAGGATCTCATCTCTCATTAAAAAAAAACCCTGGAGATTTTATTGTTTTTATGTTGTTTTTGCTCTAGGTTCATTAAGATTATGCATATTGAGAATATTGCATTAGCTTAATCATATTGCTTGAATCATATTAGTTTGATTAGAATCATATAGATGGATAAATTGCTTGAATTATGTTATCTTAATCTTGCATATTTAGTTTAATCTTACATACATATAGATTAAATCCTTCATTAAGGTGTTGTCTAGTCACTGGTATTGCATAGAGAAATCTGAGAGCAAGACTAAAACTCACTTCTACTAGAAGGCAATAGGTCGCTTTGTAATGGTTTTATTATTCATTGATTATTAATTTGCTAACCATGCATCTAATGACTTATTCAAGTGTTGTGTATTCAGATATAGATACAGGTCCACTTTTCACACACACAACCCCAAGCAATCTTACCAAAATCATTACCCAACATTCTAATGTTGTTCTTCATCTATAACAATGATGGTGTGTCCTTAGACCATTGAACAACACCAATACCAGGAAAGTAATTTTAAAAATAGAAGAACAATCCAATAATCAGTTGTCCATATTTAACTTTAGTCTTTTATCCTTCTTGATGTTTTCAAGATTGAGCTCTAACTGACTTCTCAATGCCTCAGACAAATCATAATCAACACTTTCCTTGATCATCTGGTAAGTTGTATGAATAGCTGCAATAGGGATGTTTTTCATCCTGCTAGAATAGTATACCTGGTATCCTATGACCATTGAAGAAATTTTTACTGTGGGGTCATCAATCTCATTAACTATCATAGCTCTTCCATCTCATTGTGACTTGGTCATCTTTTTGACATCATTCTTAGGAACTAATCTCAATACTGGAATTTCACTGGTGGAGCACAATCTAGTTACCGCATGAATTAGTTCCTTGGTGATCTTATGTGGTCGATCAAGCTACATAAACTGGTCATGCACATGACTCAAAACATATCTCACAAAATCATCATCAAAATCATCAATAGAATTTAGTGCATGGTGAAAACCTTTATCGGTAACCCTCTTAAACTGTTCCTTCAACAATCCATCCTTATTACACATTACCCTATATTGATCAAATATAGCATAAATTCCAAGATCTTCCAACTTATAGTGAATGTAGGATCTAATATCCTCTACATGCAAAACTCCATATGGGACTCCGGATAGGGCTCTGGCAGGGTCGGTTTCAATGGATTTAAAAGGGTGCCTCTTAAACTCTAGATGAGGCCTGACTATAACATCTACCAAATATGGTGCATCCATCTTCAAAGACTCAAACTTTGAAATAGATAGACATATTTTAAGATAAATACCTTTCAATGCTTCCACAACTAGGGTTTCAATACTGAGAATGCACTTTCACTGATTACTGATCAAAGATCACTCCAAATCTTTTGTTAACCTGATCAAATGTTTCTCACACAAGCTCTTCTCTATTATTTTCTCTCTTTGAGTGCTATCAAGAATGCAAAGTGACAAATGATATTAAAAAGTCCTTTTATTTGCTGAACACCTACTGCATTAAATGTTATTCCCAGTTGTATAAACAAACAAACCCTAAAACACCATTCAATATGCTACCGGTTTTGATATCGCATCAAACCTACCGGTTTGATCACAAAATCACTTCAGAATATCATAATAAATCAAGATATGCAGATTTATCTTATCGTACACCATATAGGGGGTTTGAAAATGGATTTGACATTAACCTCCCCCTAAGTCTTTTAACAACTTAGTTTGTTGGTGATGAGTTCTCCACACTAGGTGAAGAATTAGGATCTTCCAATGGTTTTTCTTCAATTTTCTCATCACTCTTCTTTTTCCAGATCTTGTTCATCTCTTCTCTAGTCTCTTCGACATCAACTTTCTTTTTCTCATTCTGGTCAGTAAATTGATTTACTAGTTGTCTCATTTTAGCTCTAAAAAACTTTGCAAGGTGTCTCGGTTGGTGACAATGGAAATATGCCATACCAAATGCTCTCTAGGGTCTAGCATTGCCTCTACCAATCCTTCTTTTGCAATTCAAAGCTATATGACCATAGTTATGATAGATTGTGCAAATCACATTCATTCTCTTGTCCATCTCATAGGGACTAGACCGGTTAGCATAGGGTCTCTGCAAATTTGCATTTCTTTGGTCATTAAAAGTTATTTTCCAATCTCCACCATATCTCTGATTCATGTGGGGTGTTAGATTATTTGCTCCATACCTGCATTCAACAACTCTATGCCTAAACATGTTGCATGTGTAACAATAACCATTAAATGTTCTAGGTTTGTATCATTGATAGGCATTAGGTCTATAACCATCAACAACATTAGACCTAAAAATATTAGCAGTATGTCCTGGCTTATGACAATTAAAGCATACTAGTTTGTAGGGTTTCTTACGGGTGGATTTCTGGTAGGTGCAGATTTACCTTCATGCATGATGTCCTTAGTATCAGAAGGCTCTCCTTGGTCAAAGATAGTGTATCCCAAGACATGTGTATCACCATTCATCCTTTGTGACTGGCTCTGCTCATCAAGCATAGTAGAGCTCTTGTTAAACTTTGCAAGTGTTTCATTAGTATCAGCAAGTTCCTTTGTAAGATCTTCATTCTTTTTTATCAGGCTTTCTCTTAGAGACATTGCCATGTCTAGGTCATCCTTTATTTCTTCTTTCTCTTCTTGTTCCTCATGAAGATGATGATACAAGGTTCCAACCTCCTGGTTCAGCTTAAAGATCTCATGTTCTTTTTCTCTGATCTTGTCTTTAGTTGTCCTCCTTGCTTCAAGCTCTTGACTCATTATGATGGTTAGGGCTTCCAACTCTCTCCTCAACTTTTCCTTCTCATCATTCAGTTTGTCAACTTTAGTAACCAATGCATCCATGTTTGCTTCATTAGAAGAACTATTTTCAGTAAACTACATTAATTGTTTTGCAAGCTCTCTTCTCTTAGCAAGTGAGGCTTTATACTTGCCTTTCAATGTATCTAGGGCTTCTTCAGTTTCTACAAGCCGGTTAGGCATCTCTCTGTAACTTTTATCCCTAATTAATAAACTTATAAGCCATTGAGAGAGGGGGGTGAATTAGTGCAAGCAAAAACCACAACACAAATTTGATCACCACTTTAAATAACTTAAAGCTTATTAAACATAAAAGAAATATCACCACATAAGCTAACACCCAATGTAGCAAGCTCTACATAACACAAGGATTTATATGTGGAAACCCAAAAGGGAAAAACCACGGTGGGAGTTAATACCCACAAGATTCACTATCTGTGGAATAGAAATCTTTGACCGGTTAAGGTCATACAAATATGCCTGGTTAGGAGCAGACCCTGTTAGGAGTCACCTGGTTAAGCGATTTACCTCAGCCCTGTTAAAAGCTTTGCCCTGTTATGAGCAACCTCGCAAGAGGATTTAGGCTCAAGTTAATGAGCTACCCTATTAGGGGATTTACAGTTGTAGACACCTAAAATTGTCCAGTCTAATTAAATAAATATTTTTATTTATTTAATTATTTTAGCCTAACTCTTCTATTAATTGAATAAATCTTTATTTATTTAATTAATTCATTTATGCTCTTCTAGCCTTATTTCTCATTTGAATAAATATATTTATTTATTTAAATTACTCTTTTCTAAAATTAAATAAATACTTTTATTTATTTAATTGATCTCACTTCTTCTATTAATTAAATGAATCTTTATTTATTTAATTAATTCATTAACCTTTTATACCCATGACACATGTCATTCATCTCTTAATTCATACACTACCTACCCTCTCATTATTTTCTTATTTTCTCTACCTACCCTCTAATCATAGCTGACCATTTATCTTTTACACCTCTTAATCTTATCTCTCCATTTCTTATGGTGTCTTCTATATAAGGAGATGCTTCCTTCATTATCAACCCCCCTGATGATTATTCGACTACTCTACGCTTTCGAACTTTCATATGCGATCAAGCCTACTTGCAACCACATTTCTGTTCTTTGTTGAGCTCTTGTGCATATAAAATCTGAGAGCAAATATATCAAGCAAGATCAATGGAGATAGGAAGAATGGAGATCAAAACCCTTTTGGACATGTGATGGTATAATCTTTGTGATTTCATTTGATTTGCATTTTCTTAGGTAATCTTCATATGTTATGGTGGATCTTTGTTGTTGTTAGGCTAGGGTTTTGTGGTTGAATCTATTTAGTCTTTCAATATTGTTGTTATCCATTTTCACCATATATATTTTGGCATGCCTGGTGGGAGTCTTGTCCCTTTTGCATTACATCTTTTGTTGCAGATTTTATGTTTTTAAGTTGTAGATCTGACATTTACGACAACATTTTGATATTTTCGCGTCTGCATGCATTCAGATCGCGTTTTTGATTTTCTGCTGCGTCTGTGACATTTGGAATCACGTTTGCGCCCTCGACAGTATTTTATTTTTTTGTTGCAGATTCCAAGAAACGCGTCTGTGTTCCCTATTCGCGTCTGTGAGGTCTCCAGACGCGTCTGTGTTCAGAAACTACGTCTGTGTCATATCTAACCGCGTCTGCACATTTATATAGCGTTTGTGTTACTTATAACAACGTCTATGTTTAGTTGTTGCATTTTGACTTCTTTGATTCAGTTTTGTGACATTCAAATTTCAGATCTGGTTTATATTGAGCTAACATTTTCAGATCTAGCTAGCAAAAGTGGTGCAGCTTGTTTTGAAAGCAAAATCGTTTTGTCGAAGACCCCTATTTCACAAAGTTTTTTGGATCTAAAAATTTACCTAACTTGTGTGCTTGCAGGAAGGGGTGATCATTTGAAACAAATCCAAACTACTAATGAATCTTTGTTGCAAGATCTTAGCAAGGGTTTTTAATCTTTATTGTGTGCCTTATTTTCATAGACTAGCAAACACTTCAATTGGTGCACTAAAATTGAACCAGTGTCTTTTGTGTCTTGAGCAAAAGGCTCTTTTTGTTTCATCTTTGGAGGGCATGTCTCCTCATGTGGTCATTAGGACTACTAGTGAGGAGAGAATGACCCAAGTGGTAGCGAGGAAAACCCACCTCTTCCGAACCACTATAAACAACTATATTCATGGTGAAAACTATGGATAATGTGTGCTGATTAGTTCATACCGACACTATGTCTCCCTATAAACCCATTTGATCAAATTTATTTGATCATGTTGGTATTTTGGTATGGTTCTGTCATTGATGTCAACACCTACTGAATACAAGCACTTTGGAGATCCAGCAACATTCACTAGCAAGCAAGTAAGCAAGTAAATTGTGCAACAGTTATTGGTATATGGTTCACTGGCAGGATATATTGTTCATCGGTACCTGGAATGATATGGAAGACACTTGGTAATGTCGAAGACATCATGTGGACACTTTGTTTTGAAGAATTAATCATTGGTATATTCATATTTAAATATTTGCTTTTACTGGCAAATAGGTCCAGGTTATCTAGGGTTACACTGACAAGTTTATCTTTTCCAGATCAGCATGGCACGCTATGGAATTGATTTATTAGTATTGTAAATGCATCAAGTCGATATGTTCAATTGGTTATTGCATCAGATATTATATTGTATGTAAAATGATTTTATTGTAATATCTTGTAGAGCCAACCTAATAAAATTGGTCTTAGGGTATGGTATAAATGTAAGATCTTATTTGTAAGATCAAGTGTGGAATGCGAAAAATAATTGAGTAAAGGTATATGCGAGATCAAGCAGGGATATACACAAAGACATCATTTGAAGGTGAAGTTAGGTTTTTGTAGAAGCATATCAACATTACACCGGTACTGAATCTAGCATATGAAGATGCTATTTTGTGCAGTACATTCTTATTGGATTTAACCATCCAAGTGTAGTCAGTGTGACTCCCATTTTGTGATTGAGCAGTGAGCTCTAGGCTATTGGCCTTTTTGCATGTGCAGACCCCATTTATGTACACTTACTATCTGTAGTAGTATCATTTGATTGTGGGTAAGGTTTCCCACCATGGTTTTTCCCCTTATAGGATTTCCACGTACAAATATTGGTGTTATGTGTTGTGGATGACTTTATGTTTATGTTTCATGCATTAATCCTTACCGGTATAGCAATTTACTGTTAACACTGTCTACCGACATACTTAACTAGTTTACCGGTATTAAACATTAAGTTGGTTAATTTGTTTTTGGTTTGAATTTATTAGACAGCTGATTCACCCCCCCCTCTCAGTTGTCTCCGAGACCTAACAATTGGTATCAGAGCCTAGTCCTCTTTTACAAAAGTTTAACAACTTGAGGAGATCCAATGTCTACTAATTATTTCAGGAAAGACAGTCCTAAACTTGATGGAACCAACTATGGGATATGGAAGATTAGAATGGAGACACATCTGAATTGCATTGGTAAAGACATCTAGGAAGTTACTAAGAATGGTTATACAGCTGCTGTAGCTGGTCAGACTGCTCCAACTACCTTAGCCAAAGATGAAGAAAATGACTGCAAAGCAAGAGAAGCACTTTTGAGTGCATTATCAGATCAACAAATCATGGGATTATCAGATAGGTCTACTACTAAAACTATTTGGGATCATTTGGAAACACTGAATGAAGGAGATTCCACAGTCAAAATTGAAAAACTTGAAAGCTTCTGAGTTAGGTATGAACATCTGAAAATGAAAGAAGATGAAAGGATTTCTGCTTTTATGGAAAGAGTAAATGAAATTGTTTTGGGTATTAAATGTTGTGGAGGAACCTTGAGTGAGGATGAAATTGTTTCAAAATTTTTAAGAGGTTTGCCACCGACATATAAAATGAAGTTTACTGCTATAAATGAGTTGAGAACAATGCCCAATACATCAGTAACTAGGGATACATTGATTGGAAAACTTTCAGCCTTTGAAATTGAGGAATTTGGTCCTGTTGCTACTATAAAAACTGATTTGGCCTTTAAAGAATCAACATCATCTGCTCCATCATTTGACAAATCAGACTGGAGAGCTTTTTATGCAAGAGAACTTGAAGAATCCAGAAAGGAGAATGAAGAGCTTGAAGAACTTGGAACACTATTTGCAAGGAAAATGCCAAAAGGTCCAATTAGAAGTAAGTATGAAGGTAAAGCACCCTTTAAATGTTTTAACTGCAATAAGATTGGTCATATGCTTTCAAAATGCCCTGATAGACATGCTAGACCAAGAGAAGAAGCTAGAAGAACATACAAGCCTAATCCTGAATATCAGAAATACAGATTTAAGAAGAACAAAGACAAATCTTGTTACATTGCTGATGAAGGTGTGACTGATGATTTTGATGAGGATCCAACAGACAATGGATGGGTTTTTGTTGCTATAACAGAAGATCAACTGACACCTACTACTCTATCGGTAGAACAAGCCCTAGCAACTAAAGTTGAAGCAAAGGATGAATGGATCATTGACTCCGGATGCTCACATCATATGACTGGAGACAAAGGTAAATTCTTGAACTTTCAAGAATACAATGGAGGTTTAGTAAGATTTGGAGATGACAAAGCCTGTTCAATCAAAGGTAAGGGTTCAATATCTCTTGATGGTAAGCATAACACTGACAATGTCTACTATGTTGAACGATTAAAGCATAATCTTTTAAGTGTTGGTCAATTAGTTGAGAAGGGATTTCAGTTACAATTTAAAAATGGAAAATGTAAAATCACGAATAGAACTGGTTTGGAAATTGCAACCGGTAATCAGACTAGAGGTAATATCTTTCATTTGAAGAACAGTGAAAAGGCATGCTTAATTGCACATATAGATGAAAGTTGGTTATGGCATAAGAGACTATGTCATGTAAATTTTGATTGCATGGTAAAAATTAGTACTTCTAAGGCAGTTAGAGATCTACCTAAAATTGTGAAACCTCAAAATACAATTTGTAAGGAATGTCAATTTGGAAAACAAGTTAGAGCTAGTTTCAAAAGTATTCCAGAAAAATCCAATAATGCTCTTGATTTAATTCACACTAATTTATGTGGTCTAGCTAGAACTAGAAGCTTGCAAGGTGATAGATATTTCATGCTAATTATTGATGATTACTCTAGAATGTGTTGGGTTACTTTTCTCAGAGAGAAATCAGAAGCACTTGGAAAGTTCAAACTATTCAAAACAATGGTTGAAAATGAAACTGGTAAGAAAATCAAATGTTTAAGATCATATCAAGGAGGGGAATTCACATCTAAGGACTTTAATACATTCTGTGAAGTGAATGGAATCAGAAGACAGTTATCAGCACCTCAGACACCACAGCAGAATGGAGTTGTTGAAAGGAAAAACAAAACTATCTTGGATGCAGCTAGAAGTATGTTATCAGAAAGCAAATCTACCACATGTGTATTGGAGAGAGGAAGTTAGCACTGCTGTCTATACATTCAACAAAGTTCACATCAAAGGTGAAACTGGTAAGACCCCTCATGAACTATGGTTTGGTAACACTCCTACTCTTAAGTATTTCAGAATTTTTGGAAGTAAATGTTATATTAGAAGAGATGAGTATATTGGCAAATTTGATCCTAGAAGTGATGAAGGAATATTTCTTGGTTGTTCATCTAAAAGAAAGGCATATATATGTTTTAATAAAAGACTGTAGAAAATTGTTGAGAGTACAAATGTAAAGATTGATGAACAATTCAGAGGAACTCCAAGATATATAGACTCTGAACCAACAACAAAAATTGTGACAAATGAACCTATACTGAATCCACCGATATAGAATGAAGATCCAATTACTCCAGTATCATTAGAAGATTCCACAGTAATTGAAGAACAACAACAAACTAAGACACCACGGTATGTAAGATTGAATCATTCTGAAGATCAGATAATTGGAAACAAATTTAAGGGAGTTATGACAAGAGGAAGATTGGCAAATGAAGAGGTATGTCTTATTTCTCAAATTGAACCATCATCTATCAATGAGGCATGTGAAGATAAATTTTGGATTAAAGCTATGGAAGAAGAATTAGGACAAATTGAGAAAAATAATACTTGGACATTAGTTCCCCGGCCTAAAGATAAAAATGTAATTGGAACTAAATGGGTATTTAGAAACAAACTTAATGAAGATGGTAAGATTGTCAGAAATAAAGCAAGACTAGTGTGTAAGAGATATTCTCAGAAAGAAGGAGTTGATTACAATGAAACCTTTGCACTGGTAGCCAGAATTGAGACAGTTAGATTATTTTTGTCTTTTGCAGCTCACAAGGACTACAAAGTTTATCAAATGGATATTAAATGTGCATTTTTGAATGGAGGTCTTCAAGAAGAAGTATATATTGAACAACCTGATGGATTTTCTTTAACAGATGACAATGATATGGTTTGGAGGTTAAGAAAAGCTCTCTATGGATTGAAACAAGCCCCAAGAGCTTGGTATGCAAGGTTAGATAAGTATCTTTTGAAGATTGGTTTTACTAAAGGAAATGCAGATAGCAATTTATATTACAAAATAACTAATGATGACATCTTGATTATTGAAGTATTTGTTGATGATATAATCTTTGGAGGAGAAGATGGATTATGTAAGGAATTTTCTATTGAAATGCAACAAGAATTTGAAATGTCTATGATTGGAGAAATAAAATTCTTTTTAGGTTTGAAGATTTCTCAGACTGATAAAGGTATATTTTTGAGTCAATCCAAGTACTTGAAAGAATTACTAAAGAAATTTGGGATGAAGAACTCTAAACCGGTAAGCACACCTATGACTACAAATGACAAATTATCTCACAGGGATGAATCTACACCTGTTAATCCAACTAGATACAAATCTATGATAGGAGGTTTACTGTATTTGACACAAACCAGGCCTGATATTATGAATGTAGTATGTATTGTTTCTAGATTTCAGAGTAATCCTAGGGAAAATCATGAATCGGCAGTAAAAATGATTTTCCGGTACCTACAAGGCACAACAAATCTTGGATTATGGTATCCTAAAGATGAAAATTTTGATCTATGTGCATACACAGATGCAAATTGGGTAGGAGATGTGGATGATAGAAAGAGAACCACTGGAGGAGCATTCTTTCTTGGAAAGAGATTAGTTTCTTGCTTGAGTAAGAAACAAAGTTGTACATCTTTATCAACAACAGAATCAGAATATGCTGTAGCAGTAACTAACTGTACACAGGTACTATGGCTTAAGCAAATGTTGAAAGACATAAAGGTAAAATGCAAGGAACCCATTACTATATACTGTGATAACACTGCAGCAATTGATATATCTAAGAATCCGGTATTACATTCTAAAACTAAACATGTTTCTATCAAACTGAAATTTCTAAGGGAAAAAGTTGAAGAAAAGGAGATAAAACTAGTTTATGTGAATACTAAAGAATAGCTTGCAGATATTTTCATAAAACCTTTGCTTAAGGAGACTTTTGAGTATCTCAAAGATCAGTTTGGAGTCATACCACCACCGACAGAGACTTAGATAGTTGATGATTGTCATCAACCGACAGAATTAAAAAGACAAATATTTATTCCGGTATTTGATGAGGAAGCTACTTCTCAGGGGAGTAGTTCATATTTTGTATAAAATTAATTTTTTTAGCTTTGGCATTTGATGTCAAAGGGGGAGAGATATCTATGGAAAAACACATGGTACTCCCAGGGGGAGAAATGGAGATTGTTGTTTTTGTATTTGGCATTTCTGTTTTGGCACTTTGATGGTTTTTCCATCTTGTGTTGCCATCAATTCCAAAGGGGGAGATTGTTGGTATTTTGGTATGGTTTTGTCATTGATGTCAACACCTACTGAATACAAGCACTTTGGAGATCCAGCAACATTCACTGGCAAGCAAGTAAACTATGCAATAGTTACTGGTATATGGTTCACCGACAGGATATATTGTTCACCGGTACTTGGAATGATATGGAAGACACTTGGTAATGTCGAAGACATCATGTGGACACTTTGTTTTGAAGAAGTAATCATTGGTATATTCATATTTGCATATTTGCTTTTACTGGCAAATAGGTCCGGGTTATCTAGGGTTACACCAATAAGTTTATCTTTTCCAGATCAGCATGACACGCTATGGAAATGATTTATTAGTATTGTAAATGCATCAAGTCGACATGTTAAATCGGTTATTGCATCAGATATTATATTATATGTAAAATGATTTTATTGTAATATCTTGTAGAGACGACCTACTAAAATTGGTCTTAGGGTATGGTATAAATGTAAGATCTTATTTGTAAGATCATTGTGGAATGCGAAAAAGAATTGAGTAAAGGTATATGCGAGATCAAGCAGGGATATACATGAAGACATCATTTGAAGGTGAAGTTAGGTTTTTGTAGAAGCATATCAGCATTACACCAGTACTGAATCTAGCATATGAAGATGCTATTTTGTGCAGTACATTCTTATTGGATTTAACCATCCAAGTGTAGTCAGTGTGACTCCCATTTTGTGATTGAGCAGTGAGCTCTAGGCTGTTGGCCTTTCTGCATGTGCAGACCCCATTTATGTACACTTTCTATCTGCAGTAGTATCATCTGATTGTGGGTAAGGTTTCCCACCGTGGTTTTTCCCCTTACAGGGTTTCCACGTACAAATATTGGTGTTATGTGTTGTGGATGAATTTATGTTTATGTTTCATGCATTAATCCTTACTGGTATAGCAATCTACTATTAACATTGTCTACTGGCATACTTAATTGGTTTACCAGTATTAAACATTAAGTTGGTTAATTTGTTTTTGGTTTGAATTTATTAGACAACTGATTCACCCCCCCCTCTCAGTTGTCTCCAGGACCTAACAGATCATTTGTAGGGCATAACCCCTATCGGCTGGGAGCCTTTTGTATTTACAGAGCTGAAAGTGCCACATGTATGGCCACACGAGCAGATGCCCTTACTAGCACTTTTTTATTTGAGAAGCCAAAATCCTTCTAGTTATTGGGGCAGGAGGTCGGACCTCTGGAGTGGCCCACACAGATATAGGTCTTAGTAGAGATACAAAGTTTGCCATGAGGAGTTTTCATGGGGACTGATGCTTGGCTGCCCCAAGAAGTGAGTGCCGAGGGTGGAGCCAGTGGGGTCAAGCAGCTAAGTATCCATTCTGAATTGCATAGCCTCATGTGGGATCAACAACTATTGTCTTGGCCAGCCATAAGAATTGTGCTTGTCTTATTTTGAACAATCAAACATTCAAGACCAAACATCAAAACATTGTGTCTTTTGTGTCTTCAAGTGTATGCAATTTTTTTTTACATCAAACAACACACTTTTCTTTGAGTCATTTTGAGTCTACACACTTGCAAACATTAAGTCCTCATCAACACTGTGTCCTCTTGTCATGAAAAATAGTGAAACATTCATATTTGGTCACAAAAAACAACTTCACAGATTGGAAAAATTGAACAAATTTTCAAAAATGCGTTTGTGTCTGACAGAACCATGTTTGTGTCATCTAACCGCATCTGTGAAGGGCAGAAACATGTCTGTGTCCTTTGAACAACATTGCATTTACAAAATCTCAGAAACGGGTCTGTGTCTGACAGAACCACATCTGTGTCATTTAAGCGTGTCTGTGAAGTATACAAGCACGTCTGTGTTTAGAATTGAAATTTTTTTACAATCCACCAAACAAGAACAGTCAGTTTCAGACTTATTGAGCTTCCTAGGTTATCTGTTCAGGTTTTCATCTAGCATTCAACCTATCTTTGGGTCTCACAAAGTCTATCATTTCTTTACACCTTACATTACATTCACATTTGTCTAAACTTGAGTCAAAAGGTCACTTGCTCGTCCTCATCTTACTTTTTCAACACACTACATACAACAACATTCTTCTAAGTGGTCCCTCATCAAGGTCTATCACTTTGGGTCTCATTTGGTCTTACTTGGTCATACACTTTGGAAATTGCAAGTAAACCTCAGATTCATTTACATTCCATCCAACTCTTGGTCTTTCATACTCTTTCCATTTTCATCTAGTCTCACACATCTTGGTCAATACGTAGTTCATGGTTGAAACCCGTTCCCAAAAATCTAGGAGAGAAACTAAAGAGGCTCAAGAGTCCGCAAACATGAGTGCCTATGAGTATGACAATGATATTGTAGCATCCTAAAATTGTGACACTTGCAATTTCGACTGCATTTGGGTCTTCACGATGGCGGCGCAACGTTGAACTTGAATGGAGACCCCGAAACCTGCTTGCAACACCAAAAACTGCTTTTTTCTGCACCCTAGCCTGATCCCTCCTTGCACCCTGCTGTCCCGGGGGGTGGGACCATGACGCCCAGCGCCCTGGTCCCTGGCCCTATTTTGGGCCCGGTCTCTTTTGGGCATCGGGTCTTTAAGTTTGCAATTGGAAAATAATGTTTCCTGGTCGGCCTAAGGTCGGAAAAATCAGTCTATCAACCCTAATTGACAAGTATATAAACTACTTTTCCTCTTCTAGAAAGGGAGGAAGGAAAGAAGCAAGAGCAAGACGCGGAAGCAATATTCAAACATTGAAACCTTCAAGCATTCAAGCATTCCTTCAAGCAATTGAGCATTCTAAATCTCCATTCAAGGCTAAGTGTTGCATTCAAGACAAGGATTCAACCATTGAAGAGGAGATCACATACAACATACAACATACTACATACATTACACCTTCGCATGTAAGAATACAAACATTCTTACAACAAGGTATCAGTACTTGTTTACATTACAAACATTTACATTTACAGCATTCTCATTTCTTGGTTAATTCCAAAACTGGGGTTTGACCTAAAGGCAAACCCCTAATCCCTAACCCCCCAATCGTCCTCTCTTTTCTGTGTGTAGGTTGTAGGTACGTGGCTATAATTGAAGATCTGGAATCCTTGTGCAGAGACGAACAGATCCCCCTTCATTTCGCAAATTTTTCGGAGGACCGTGTGCACGTCGGGCACCATCGTCCGATCAAATTTCGCTCAAATTTGTAGAACGACACCATCTCGACATTTTACTGCTAATTCCAGGTCCGCAGCTTCATCCCATATCCCTATCTCTATTTACAAGCGAATCTTTCTTGCTTCTACATACATTCCTAGTTCAATCATTCTATCTACATTTCTTTACAAAAGAGGGTATCCTTGATGTCTTAACCCTTGAAACTCATTTAGAATCCAATCCTGCATTGTGTGGGATTGGATCTTCTGGGTTTCAACCCCTCTTTTGAATGTAAAGTCTCTCCTAAGTGAAAACCATCAACCCTAGTGACCTCCCTTCTCTCTCCTCGGAGTTGGGGAGGGGAGAACGACTAGGGTTTGATTTTTCCGCTTTACAGATATATTCTTCAATTCTGATCATACCACATTACCTAATATGGATGCCTATAGAAACACTCAAAATGTTGAGAACATGGATAACACAAACAACAATGACACACACAATGACAATATGGACAACTTTTCCATACATTCAATAGAAGTGGAAGACTCCATTATGGATCCATGTTTCAATAGATTGGTTGAGGAAACAATGAGGAGAGATAGACAATACTTCTTACAAGTGATGGCACAAAGTGGAGCCAAGATCCCTCATGATTTTGACATGTCTCAAATAATGGAAAATTGACCTTTGCAACAACCTCACCTCAACATGGATCAAAGGAGGCCTAATAGTGGAGGAAATAGAGGACCACATCTTGTGTCTGAATCACCATCATCTTTCTTTCAAAAACCAGAGGTCCCATACACACATGGTCAAGCATATGATACTCACCTTCGCAGACCATTATGTAAGTCTTATGTAGAAAAATATACTCAATCACATACCAATGCTAAGGACCAACCACCAAAGCAATTGGATATCCAAAGGCATGTTCAAAATTTGGACACAAGGAAACCCCGCATCAAATTTGGGGAAAACACACTAGAACAAACTCATGGCATGCCTATAGAGTATGGTATACATGGACAAAGCAGATATTCCATCCCTCAGCATGACTCTATACCAAGTGGTCCATATATGCAACATCATTATAGACCTCCTCCATATGAACATGTGTATGATCAATATCATCCATATATGCAACATGCTCCTCCTCCAATTGATGCCTCAAGCATGGGTTATGGTCCAAGAAGTCGGTCTCCACCTAAGAACAATTTGGAACAGCAAATCAAGGATTTACAAAAGAAAATGGAGGACATAAATACATCAAAGCCAACTTACACAATGAGAGACATATGTCTCTATCCTTTTGACAAAAGCATTCCAATGCCTCCATTTCCTACACACTTTGTGACACCTAAGTTTGATAAGTATAGAGGAAAAGGGGATCCTAAGGCACACATAAGAAAGTTTTTCACAGCTTGCATTGAGGTAGCAGCAGAAGAGACATATTTGATGAGATTATTCCCATAGAGCTTAGGCGATCAAACTATGGAATGGTTCTCCCAACTCTCACCTGGAATTAAATCATGGGGTGATTTACCAAAGGCATTTATCCAACATTTCTTATACAACATAGAGACAGACATATCAGTCACTACCTTGTGCAACACCAAGCAAAAGGATGAAGAATCTTTTTCATCATTTTTACAAAGATGGAGAAATCTAGCCAGCAGATGCTCTTGTGAAATTCCACAAAAACAAATGGTAGAGATGTTCACTTAGAATGTTAACAAATACATTGGTTATGACCTAAGAAAAGCTTGTTTGTCCACCTTCAAGGATTTCATTGAAAAAGGCTTGGCAACAGAGAAAGTCCTAATTGAACAAGGAGTCATAAAAATATTCAAAGAAAACAAAGAGGACTTTAAAGGAAAAGTTAAGCCAAGATTTTGGAATAAAAACAAGAACACAGTCAATGATGGTGTTGTGGATGCCAATACAGTACGACCCAAAATCATTTTTTTTGGATCAAGCTCTACAAACAATTAGGTGAATACTCAAACAACTTCCAAATCACGAAGGAAGTACACTCCATTGGGAGAACCACTTGAGTTAATTTTAAAGAAGCTAGTGGCAAACAAGATAATCACAATTCCAAATTTGCCTCCATATGAGCCAAAGGTTAAACCAAATTGGTGGAATGATGATGAGTATTGTGAATTTCATAAAAGCAAGGGCCATAAAATAGGAAATTGTCATCGACTGAAGAATATTATACAAGATCTTATTGATAGAGGTGACATTGAGATCGAAGGACACTTATCCAATCAAGAACATGAGATGTTTAAAGAACCATTCCCAAAGCATGACAAAGGAAAAGATAAATCCACAGATGACCAAACCAACTATACCAGAGCATCTTATAACTATTATTCAACTATCAATCACATTTCGATGGACAATTATGTCTCTACCATTATCATCAAGGACAAAATGCTTGAGAATTCTACCTAGAGACCCAAGATCATCTTGAAAAGAATTGGATCTTCTTCCAAACCTACCTCTGAATGTAATGTCACAACTCGTCGAGGTAAATTCACCTTACAAGGTGCTCCAGCTAAAAATACCTCTTCCTCATCAACTAAGCCTAAGTATGACCTTGTAGAATAGTTAGGGAAGACACCCGCGCTTATCTCAATCCTTGAGCTCTTACGCATATCCCCTGCACATAAAGCCATTCTTGACAAAACTTTGAGAGACACTTCCATCCCTACTGATCTAAACGTGGACTAGTTTCAAGCCATGGTGGGATATCTTTCCATTCCACACTCCCTTACATTCAAAGAAGCCAATGACACCTCCGTAAGCCAGCCACATAATGCACCATTACACATTGAAGCCTTCATACACAAAAATCGAATAAAATGAGTCCTGATAGATGGAGGAGTAGGTCTAAACATTTGCACATTGAGAACTATTAAACAGTTGGGATATTCAGATAAACCTGTGAATTCTACAAACAAAATTACCATCAAGGCATATGATGATGAAGAGCGTTCGTCCAAAGGCATAGTCACCTTACCTCTCAAAGTTGGGCCAGTTACAAAGGATGTGGTTTGTCAAGTCCTAGACCTGGATCTCACATACAATATATTACTAGGACATCCTTGGATTCATGAAATTAGGGCAGTCCCATCTACATATCACCAATGCATTAAGTTTCCTCACAATGGAGTTGAAATAACAATTAATAGTGATCCTAATCCATTCATATACTACAATAACTTGAGACCAAAAACTGAGATGATCATTCCAAGTAATAGGGAAGCTGTCCCTTCTTCTACATACATTGATCCTGAATCATTAAAACCTTCGACGTCAAAACAAGGTGAGCTTAAAGGGAAATATCAGGACAAGGGCATGGGTGAATACACTTTGAATCAAACAATGTGTTTACAACAAGTTATGAGTTCACCAAAAGAATATGGAAGACCACATCCTAATAAACTGGTATCTATCATTATACTCAAATGGGACCCTACTATCTTTCAAAGATGGGGTGAACTGGAAGAAGAAGACTTATACAAAATGCATTACAAAGACCCTGAAAATGATACACAAGATCACATCAGCCTACCATGTGAAAAATATGGCAAAGGGTTCAAGATCTTACAAAAATTTGGGTATGATGGCAAAAGTCCTCTTGGCTTAAGAAAGGAAGGCATCAATGAACCTTTACAACCTAAATTGACATTCAAAAAGGAACGCTCGAAAGGACTTGGTTTCATGACTTCCAAGGTAAACACTCAAAAGACAGGAGAAGCATTACAAATCAAAGCTGCCAAAATTCAAAAAGAGAATTGCTATTCCACAAACTCCAATGAATGGGAATGGGCTTCAAACAAATCCTGCAGTGACTATGAACTCATCAAGACATTCAGAGAACTAGGTGAACCCAAAGAAGAAGAGGAATTTTATAGAAAATTCAAAGTTGGTCAAGAAACAATCCCTGAGGATCCCACATAGTCCTTGCCTCTAGGTTCTAGGTCAAAATCAAATAGAAGGAGGACACCTATCCCAGAATGTGCTACTAGTAATGACAATTTTGATTCATTCACAATCAAGATAGATGAGGAGAGTGCCAACGATGACCTTGATAACTACCTCAACATACTTGAGTATAACTGCATCTTCACCCTTAGCCCCACTAACTTTGAAGACACCAAAGGCCTTCCCCTTGTTCACCACCAACTTATTGACTGGAACCATGAAGGACCTGCATAGTTTGACACATTCCAAAATGATGAAGCCTTTATTGACTATCTAGGCATACGAGATGATCTTCCCCCCAGGGACCATAAAGCAGGGTACACTATATAACTCAACAGCGTGGCATATTTTGGTGAGGGTGTCAAGCCTTCTAGTCGTAAAAACATAAAAATAAAAACAAATCAAGGGTCTTATGGCAAAAACCACATTGTGGTGTTGTCTGACCCCAAAAAATTAAAAAGAAAAGATGTATCTGAGGGAGAAAACCTCTCTGAGGCACCCGAGGATGGAAGGCTCGACATTCTCCCAGCATCATATGAAGAAAAATCATCTATGTTGGTAGAGGAGACCATAAAAAAAAACATTGGTACAGAAGAAAGTCCACATAACATATTCCTGGCTCAATCCTTGACAGAGATAGAAAGATCAAAGTTCATAAGTTTCTTCACGGAGCGAAAAATTAATTTTGCATGGTCATATGCTGATATGCCTAGATTGGATCTGGATTTGGTAATGCATCATTTGATAGTTAAACCGGGGGCAAAACTAGTGAAACAGAAATTAACAAAGATGCATCCACAAGTGGCATTATTAGTCAAAGCAGAGCTTGAAAAATTATTGGATGTCGGATTCATACGCCCAATTGATTATCTTGAATGGATCTCCAAGTTAGTGCCTGTCAGTAAACCAGATTGTAGCATCAGAATATGTATAGACTTTAGAGACATCAACAAAGCTTGTCCGAAGGATGATTTTCCATTACTAAATATTGACTTGATTGTAGATCTCACAGCATGTCATGCGATGTTATCTTTGATGAATGGATTCTCTGGTTATAATCAAATAAAAATCGCATCCGAGGATCAACACAAAACAACGTTCACTTGTCCTTGGGGAACTTTCTGCTGGAATGTCATGCCCTTTGGGCTAAAAAATGCAGGTGCTACATATCAAAGAGCCATGACTACTATCTTTCATGATCTCATGCACGTTACTGTGGAAGATTATGTTGATGATTTCTTGGGAAAATCAATAGACAGAGATACACATTTGGACATACTTTCAGTCATTTTTGATCGATTGGAAAAATATAAAGTAAGATTAAATCCCAAGAAATGTGTCTTTGGAGTAACCTCCGTGAAGCTCCTGGGATTCATTATCTCAAAAAGAGGAATCGAAGCCGATCCAATAAAAGTCAAGGCCATCCTAGAGATGCAACCACCAAGAAATATCAGTCAACTTCGATCTTTGCAAGGGAGACTCTAGTCCATACGAAGATTCATAGCACAACTTGCAGATAAATGTAATCCTTTTCAGCACGTGCTACATAAAAATATCAAATTCAAATGGGATGATAACTATCAATAGGATTTTCAGATACTCAAAGATCATCTTCTGAATCCACCAGTTCCAGATCAACCTCTACTACTATACATATCAGCTACTTCAACAACACTAGGGGCACTCTTAGCACAACAAGTTGCTGAGGGCAAAGAAAAGGCAGTCTACTACATCAATTGCACATTGGTGGGATATGAGCTAAACTACACACTAATTGAGCGTGCATGTCTCGCTGTGGTCTTTGCTTCACAAAAATTATGACATTACATGCTAACTCATAAAACTAAGTTGGCTGCAAGGATTGATCCATTGAAATACCTTCTCAATAAAGCAACGCTTACTAGGCAACTAACCAAATGGGTGATGCTCTTGAGTGAGTTTGACATTGAGTATGTGGATAGAAAAGCAATAAAAGGACAAGCTATCATAGATCAGTTAGTAGATGCTCCCACTATATATGATGTTCCTCTAACTTCAGAATTCCCATATGAATCCATCTTGAGAATATCACACACAAAGCCTTGGTAGCTATACTTTGATGGCTCATACACACAGCATGGTGCATAAGCTGGCATCCTCTTTGTAACTCCTCAAGGGGATTCTATACCAAAATCATATTGATTATCATTTCCCTGCACTAATAACATAGCAGAATACAATTTATTAACAACTGGATTATGAATTGTAGTTCAGTGGAAGATCCAGGAACTTCATGTTTTTGGGGACTCTCAACTCGTAATTCGTCAAGCAATTGATGACTACCAAACAAATGATGAGAAATTAATTCCTTACAAAAGAATGGTGGATGACCTAAAACAACATTTCATGAAGTTGGACTTTGAGCAGATACCAAGAGAGCTGAATCGAGCTGTGGATGCCATGGCTACAATTGCTTAACTAATCGATCTACCACATAATTAGACCCTCTATGAGTTCTTGGTGGATAACCTTTTGGTTCCCTCATATGAGATCACTCCTACTGAGATGATATGTGTTGTCGGTCCTGAGTCCCAGTTATATGGCTCCATTTTCACAAACCTTCATGACAATGCCCTTCCTCCTAACCTATCCAATAACCAACATCGTACTTTCATTCGCCAATCTTCTCGATACATCATTTTAGCTGATATCCTATACCGTCGAGGTCTAGATGGCACTCTTCTTAGATGTTTCAAAGGGGATGAAGCTTAGATTGTGTTATGTGAAGTTCATGAAGGGATATGTGGTCCACATTCTAGTGGTCCTACCTTAGCCAAGAAACTCATCAGGACTGGATATTACTGGCCCAATATGGAAAAAGACTCATATCAGTTTGTCAAGAAATGTAAGCAGTGTCAAATTCATGGAGACCTCATTCATACACCAACGCAAGAACTTCAACCAATTGTGACTCCTTGGTCCTTTTGTCAATGGGGACTCAATCTCATAGGCAAGATTCACCCTCCTTCCTGCAATGGTCATAAATTCATCATCACTGCCACAGAGTATTTCACAAAATAGATCGAAGCAGTGCCTCTTACACAAGTCACTGGAAAACAAATTGCTACATTCATTCTCAACTATATCATTTGTCGATACGGTATTCCTGTTTCCATCATCATCAACAACGGGCGTCCCTTCAAAAATCAGGATGTTCCTGAACTCATTGGCTGCTTCCATATTAACCATCATTTTTTCACACCTTATTACCCCCAAGGTAACGGTCAAGCTGAGGCATCTAATAAAACAATCCTTAAAATCCTGAAAAAGACAGTCGACGACACTGGCCGCAATTGGCATATCCAGCTTAATCCCACACTTTGGGCTTACTACACAAGCGTCCGCACACCTACAGGAACTACACCCTATTCATTTGTCTATGGCACTGAAGCTATCTTGCCTATTGAGGTTGAGTTACCCTCTTTATGAGTTTCCTTGCAAAACATTATCAGTGACGAAGACTACAAGGTCTCTCGCTTACAAGAACTTGAACTATTGGATGGACGAAGACAAACTGCTTTTAATCATCTCAAGGCTTATCAACAATGAATGAGTCGCAACTACAATCATAAAGTCAAGCCTCACACATTTGAGGTAGGTGACTTGGTTCTCAGAGAAAATCCTAAAAATCAGCAAAGACAGAGAGTAGAAGGGCAAGTTTGAACCAAACTGGCTTGGTCCTTACATCATCACAACATCATATGGATCCGGTGCATATCACCTCTCAACCACGGAGGGTGAACCTTTGGAGGATCCTATCAACAACATGCATCTTTGTAGGTTTTACGCATAGATCTTTAGAGTATCCTAATTCAAAAATACAAAAAAATCATAAAAATAAAAAATTGTTACTTGGTGAAAACATGGCAAACAGGCGCCTTGTAACACAAAAAAATTGAAAAAATAGAAAAACATTTCGGTCAACAGTGAAAACCACTTTGGTGGCGCCCTGGGCAAGTACCATGGTGAAAACTAGGTCACCAGCGCCATGCGTAGAGACATTTCTCCTCCCTCCTTCAAGATTCCATTTCATCCTTCACTTTGCACACACTCACAACCTATCCATTGATAACAAACTTACCCATTCCCATCATGGCTTGTTATTGGTCTACCTAAGATTGGTTAGCCATTCCTAATAATCCAACCTTTCCATCCATAATAAATCAGCTCCTATCTGTGGTGAAGGCAAATCCTACGTCTAGTGATGGGTGTGGAACTGAGAACATCACACGTTTCGAGGAGTACAAGTTTCTTCCAATTTTGTTCAGTCTTTCCATGCACAATCCACAATAAAGCAACATTTGCATCGCCAATCCGCAATAAATTTCTGTCTTCTTTGCAATAAAGTATCAGTTTCATGGATTTAGTCAGTTTCAGATGAGACACAACAGCAACAATGGACTTTCAACAAATCAAATCTTTTAACAGACTTCGACAACATTATGGTTCAGTGCTATCTATCCTTTTTGTGAAAGTAAACATTGTGACCACAATCAACTGGACTTATACAAGTGACAAGAGACACTAAACTTGAGGACTATAGTGGATGTTGGTGTCAAGTCTTGGTTTTCTTTTGATTTTATCTTTCTGGTGACATGTCTTTTATCTCTTCCAGGATGTCTCTGACTAGAGATTTTATCTCGAGGATGTCTTTGACTAGAAAAGCGAGGATGGGGTATCATCACCTCTTTTTCTTTGCTGTCTACGGATTGTCTCTTAGTAATGCTATGACTTGTCCAAGGATATGAGGACATTATGAGTCTAGTATGAACTGGGGCATTCTTTGTTGTGACTGTCTTATCTCCATGCAAATGGGTACAATGACTTTCTAGGTCAAACATATGCCTCGATTGTCATAACCTACTTGCCATAATAAAGCTCAATGATGATAACGCACAAGAAGCTCTTTCACTTTCATATCTTCTATCTTGCATCCCCCTTTCTTGATTGACTTCCATCGTCCTTCTTGAGTCCGTGTAGCCTACTATCACATGGCTGAGCATAATGACACAACAAAAATATTTACATTTTATGTAGTTGCACTCGTATTACCACATATTAAGCATTTCATACATACATATAGATATCACAATTGAATCATATCCTGCACACAACACATATTAGCACATTTTACATTTGCATTATCATATTCATTTGCATTTCATACATTCACATTTGCATTGACATAACATATTAAAAACATAAAAGAAGAAAAATATTGCATTTCATTATGTACATATTTGCATCCATATCATAAGCATCACATAGAAACATACATCATGAAACATCTCATCACATAGGTACACATGCATATAGCTGCCACAAGGATGAATCTCATATATATATATATATAATCATAAGTGTCATGATACAATGATGTCAACATCATATGGCTACAATCACCCGAAGGTGTCTACATCATAATACAAAATGGTACAAAACTGATACATAGGGAGCCCTCTAGCCTATGATGAACTCCCTCCCTCGGAGCTGCCTGGCCTCGATGGAGTCTGAGCCCTGGAAGGACCCACCCTAGGATCATCTCTCCTATCCCCTCTATCTGGTGGTGGTGGAGGACCCATAACCCCACCGCTGGACGCCTGTCTCCTATCCCTCCCTCCAGTGGTCGTTGTTGTCCGCGATGGTCTACGGAAGCTCCTAGCCCACTGCTATGGTGGCACAACTCCATAGTATAGGTCTCTCTAGTAGCCTATCTCCTCCCTGACTCACAGAACATAAGCATAACCAGCTCTTGTGTCCTCCATCACCTGCCTCCTTGCCCTCAGTGCTGTCTCAACCTTAGTATAACGCTGGATAGCCTGATCTCTCTCCCACTCTATGTCCCTCAACTATCTCCTGAGTCTGGTTGTCTCCCTCTCTAGATCCTACATCTCATCTGCCTGTCCCTGGCAGATCTACCTCAACTCCAATAGATCATCCTCCACCTCTCCCCCCTGTACTTGCTCATGCCCCGGTACTTGTGGCTACTCCTGTGGCTGCCCCTGCCCCTATCCTCATCCCTATACCTATCTCGGACCCTGTGCTGCTGTCACCTATAAAGGCAATCCACCTCTACCTCTCACCATGTGAGCCTGTCTCTCCTCTCCACCCTCTCTCCTTGGAACCACTCTTCTCTCTCCTATCACACCCTACCTCCTCCGTCGGCCTCTACCTCTGCCATCTCCATCATCATCCTCATCACCTTCGCCTTCTCCATCTATCTGCTCCCCTGGATCTGTCAGTCGAGGAAATGGATGCTCAGCCCAATATGCAGTATACTTTGCATCCATCCCTGCATCCTCTATCTCTATCCACATATCCCAAGGCAAGGGAATCATCTCTACCAGCTGCATCACTGCTTGATCATATGACAATAATGGCCCGAAGTGTGCCTAATCCCTCACTATCCGAGCATAAATCCTGGAGCCCCATGGCATCCGCTGAATCTTGTCGAACTACCTGCAAACCCTATCAACCAACTGCCTCTCCAGTACATAGGGCATTTGCCCAATCAGATACTGCTCCTGAATGTATATGGCAGCTCCACTGCGTCATCCTCCCACTCCTCGCACTCTCGGCATGACCTCCATACCACAGTGTCAATCTCATCGATGACCCTGTGCTAGTGCTCTAGTCTCTCGATCCGCGACTGCAAGGTAATCATGTCATATAAGTGAACAAAACTGTGCCAATGGCCCTTGCCTCTGAAATGTATCGCTCGGGTCACCGATAGACGCTCATAAGCCCATACCTGTAATAATGTCAGTTCACAGCCCAATCCTATGGATCCATGGTATAAAAACTTATGAAGCTCATAGTACAAATGCACCAGCACGCACGATCCACAGGCATATCTGGTATGTTGTGTCACCAGTGTCTCCAAGGTGCTCCCCCAGCCCATAGCCAACCCTTGCGTCACCCTATCCAGACATAGAAACCTACTGATCACTCCTGCCAGTACTAATGGTAGTGCCAATCCCATCTGTGTCATGGTATCCCATGCCACGTGTCCTGCCCTCATCTCCAATCCCGGATCCTGAAACACTCATCTCAGTTCATCCCTGTCTCCCTCTCAATTGTAAGGAACTAACTCCCCATCGATCGGTATCCTCAATATCCTATATACATCCTCCAAGGTGACTGTCATCTCACCCATCGGCAAATGGAAAGTGCAAGTCTTTGAGTGCCATCTCTCAGCTAGCGCAGCCAGCAACCCCACATTCGCCCGAAACTCAGGCACATACAGAATGAATCACAAACCCATAACCTCAATCACTGCTCTGTCCTCAAAAGTTAGCTCTGGTCGTAAACTCTGAGTCAATGGGAATATCTCCCGTGACTCCAGTATAGGTAGGTACTCCTGCAGTCAAGTAAATCAACTTTGTCAGTCAAAGTGGTATTCCCTGTTCATCACAAAATGTTGCTTATTATCCTATGCTTATGATACTCTATCCTAGTGACACTCACTATTCATCACAAAGTGTTGTTGTTTATCCTAGTGGTACTCCCTATTCATCACAAAGTACTATGTGTATTTGCACTCCCTGTTCATCACAAAGTGTTTCTTATATTAGCACTCCCTGTTCATCACAAAGTGCTACTCTTTTTAGTACTCCCTGTTCATCACAAAGTACTATGTCTTAGTACTCACTGTTCATCACAAAGTGCCTCGATCTATTTGTTGGCAATATTACAAGGATATTGAGAAGGTTGTTGATGATTATGGACATAACTGATTAAAGATGTTTTACTATCTTGATATTATTATTTTGTCATTGATGTCAAGAAATTGATTTTCTAATTTAGTATGATGTTGCCATATCTTAAGAAATATGATATGAAGATTATAAAGAAGTCAGTAAAGACACAAGAAAGAATATGATGAATAAGGGGATCAATGGGCAACTCTACCGAGTCAGACAATGATGAGATCTTGATGTTTTAGATTGTTTTAACATCATACATATGTTGTAAAATGTAAAGGTTAATACTATACTATGTTATCAAGAAAAGAACCTAGTTGATAAACCCTAAGGAACCTAGCTAATAAACCCTAAGGTTATCGCAGTCGATTTATGAAGACAGAATGTCTACCGAGTGAAGTTTAGTATTCACCGAGTTGTAACCGAGCTATAACAGAATGCATTAAATGTTTACATGCGATATTTAATGAAAGATGCTGATGAGCTAGAGCGGATCAATGATTGGGAAGCCATAAAAGAAGTTTGTTAAATGATCTAAGGCAATGGGAAGTCGGCAAGAAGATCTACAACTCAGATTGAACCACATTACCCTAACACAAGTTCCAAGGTGAATGTGCAAGTTCCAAGGCATGGTAAAACATTTTCAAATCGAAAGATACAATGAACCTGGACAAGATTGAAGATTTGATGGCTATGATTGATCATGGGAAATGTGATCAAGGAGATTAAGCGGTTAGAAGATTGTTTATAAATAAGGAACTGTTGATAAACAATGTATGTGGGCAAGTGTATGCACAGGGATGCTACATAGTGATTACCAAGCATAGAAGCTTGAAGACCTGTTAGAATAACAGAGTATTGATGCCCAACAGATAGACAAGATTAGTTCTATGTCTAGATTGTATTGAACAAATAAGAATCTGCTTTAGCATTTTAGATGTGAAGTTGCAGATAGACTGTATTACTGTTATTTTGTGAAAGTGATAGGAAATCTCTTAACCGAGTGGACTTAATAGTCTTATATGTAAATCCTCTAACAAGGTGACATTATGATTGAGTGTTTGAAATCCTTTGACAAGGTCACTTCTAACAAAGTGAAGATCCTAACAGATCTGAGGAAAATCCCTTAACCGGGTCACATCTAGCAATGTGTTTTGTAATCTTTAACAAGATTTTCTTTTAACCGAGCATACTCTAGAAGAGTATATTTCTTAGTGGGTCCGAAATCCCACAGTGGTTTTTCCCTATTTGGGTTTCCACGTTAAATTTGGTGTTATGAGGTTTATATTATTCATATGCTTTTGAGTTTGCATGTTTAACAGTTTTTGATTATATGACTGATATATGTTACCGAGGTTGAATCTGATGTTTTTATGGATGATTAAGTTTGTATGATTCACCCCCCCCTCTCATCGTGTTGGCTATTGGATGTGTACTTATATTAAGTATCAGAACTATTAATTGGTATTAGAGCTTTGGACTCTGAAAGGAAATTTTAAAGGCACTTGAGTTAAAGATCCAAAGATGTATAAGAGGGATGTACCTAAGCTGAATAAGTCAAGTTTCTCTACATGGTAGAAAAGGATGAAGCTACATCTATCAGGAGTTGGAGAATATGCTATATACTATCTAGAGAATGATTTTGTTGCACCGAGCACCTATCCATTGACTATGGAAGAGATAAAGGCGAAGAAAGAACATATTCAAGCAATGATTGAAATAACATCTGCATTGACCGATTCTGAGTTTAATGATCTAGAAGGCTGCAAAGATGAAAAGGCAATGTGGACTAAGCTCATATCTGTATATGGAGGAGATGAACATGTTCAAACAGAAAAAGTTGATAGTCTAAGAGGACAACTTGAATCTATGAGAATGAATGAAGGTGAGAACATAACCTAGTACACTACAAGACTAAAGGAGATTGTAAATCAAATCAAAGGAGCAGGAGGAACTATTGAAGAAAAGGATGTGACAAGTAAGTTGTTAAGAATCCTTTTACCTACCTATGCAATCCGAGTCTTTGCAATCAATGAATTGAGGTTTGTACCTAATATGCTAGTTTCCTTGGATGCTACTATTGGTAAGCTATATGCATTTGAGTTAAGTAATTTTGATAACAGTGGGTCATCGGTAAATAAAGTTGAATATGCATTTAGTTCTTTTCATCTAAATGAATCTAATGATTACAATGAAAAAAAGTATAAGTACTCTGAAGGAGATCACAGTGGAGCAAGTGAAATATTTCGGAAGAACATGGAGGAGGTACACAAACTGTATGAAGAAATTAGAAAGCAAGAAGAGTTTGAAGCACTATTGGCCAAAAGGTTACCGAGAGGCAAAGGTAAGTATAAAGGAAAACTACCTTTGAAATGTTTCAATTGTGATAAGATTGGACATATGGCTTCTAACTGTCCTGACAAAGAGTTCACTGAAAAGAGAGATTACCGAGATGATAGCCAGAAAGATAATCATTACAGAGGACACTGAGACTTCAGAAGAAGAAAGACATGCTTAATTGCTGATGAGGAATTTGAAGATGATAAATCAGATGAGACTGATACAAAGGAAGTTGGTTATGTGGCTATCAAGGATGGATCAGATGAAGAAAGGTATGAAGAAAAAGCCCTAACATCTCACATAAACACTAATGATTCTAGGATTATAGATAGTGGATGCTCACATCGTATGACAGGAGATAAACACAAGTTTGTTATGTTAGAAGATTATGATGGAGGCTATGTTAGATTTGGTAATGATGCACCATGTCCGGTAAGAGGTAAAGGATCCATAACACTTCTTGATAAAGCAAGATGCAATGATGTTTATTGGGTTGAAGGTTTGAAATACAATTTGTTGAGTGTAGCACAGCTAAACAACACAGGTTACCGAATAGAATTTCAGAAAGGAATTGTCAAGGTTCATGACAAGAATGGAAAGTTAGCTGCTATTGGGACACAAACAAAAGGTAATACATTTCACCTTGACTCAACTCACAATAAGTGTTTGCATGCAAATATTGATAATACCTGGTTATGGTATAAAAGGTTTTGTCATGTTAATTTTGATAATCTGATCAAGATAAGTAAGATGCATAGAGTAAGAGGTCTACCGAGTCTTGAAAAACTTGAGAATGCTATGTGTCGAGGATGCCAGATGGGTAAGATGACAAGATCCAACTTTACAAGTAAGTCCTACACTTCTAAGGGAATTTTAGATCTTGTGCACACTGATCTTTGTGGTCCTATGAAAGTTCAAAGTTATTATGGTGATAAGTATTTCATATTATTTGTGGATGATTATTCAAGGATGATGTCAGTAATGTTTTTAAAAGAAAAATTAGAAGCTTTTCAAATGTTTAAGTGGTACAAGGATAGAGTTGAAAATGAAACAGGAAGACAACTGAAATGTCTTAGATCAGATAGAGGAGGAGAGTTCACATCTGATGAGTTCAACCTATTTTGCAATGATCATGGTATTAAAAGACAAGTCTCTGCACCAAGAACTCCACAGCAGAATGGAATAGCTGAAAGAAGAAATAGATCTATTGTGGATTGTGCTATAACACTGATGATTGAGAAGATGGTTCCACAAACATTTTGGAGAGAAGCAATAAGCACAGCTGTTTACACCTTGAACTGAGTTCAATTGAAGAAAGGTGCTTTGAAGACACCTTATGAAATCTGGTATGGCAAGAAACCTAATGTAAGTTATTTTAAGATCTTTGGAAGTAAATGCCATGTTCATAAAGATGATAGAAATGGCAAGTTTGATCAGAAAAGTGAAGAAGGAACATTTCTAGGATATTCTTCTAGAAGCAAAGCATTTAAATGTCTGATCAAATCATCTAACAAAATAGTAGAAAGTGCAAATGTGAAAATTGATGAATTTGTAGAAAGAACTGATGAAAGGAATTCCAAAGAACCAGAAGACTATGATGAATTTGTCTATGTGCAACTGAGAAGTCCTACCGAGATAACTGTTGAAGAAAGTGAAGAAAATATCCAGTTACCGAGTGATGAAGAAGATCATACAGAGCCTACCGAGCCTATATTAGCCAAGTATGTCAGAAGACACCATGCACCAAGTCAGATTATAGGAGATAAGGATGATCCAGTGATGACAAGGAACAAACTGAGACAAAACACATATTTGATATCTGAATTTGAACCGAGAATAGTGAAAGAGGCATTTAATAGTGAAGATTGGATAAATGCTATGATTGAAGAGATTGATCAAATCAAGAAGAATGACACATGGACACTAGTCCCAAGACCAAAGGACAAAAATGTAGTCGGTACAAAGTGGATCTTCAGAAACAAGCTAAATGAGAAAGGTGAGGTCATTCAGAACAAAGCAAGATTGGTTTGCAAAGGTTATGCCCAAGAATTGATTATGGTGAGACTTTTGCACCTGTTGCTAGACTTGAAGGAGTTAGAACATTGTTGGCATATGCTGCTTTCAAGAACTTCAAGGTATATCAAATGGATGTCAAATCTGCATTTCTGAATGGAATATTAGAAGAAGAAGTTTTCATTGAACAACCTGAAGGTTTTGTTGATGACAATAATAAAGATCAGGTATGTAAATTGAACAAAGCTTTATATGGTCTAAAACAAGCACCTAGAGCATGGTATGAAAGATTGCACTCTTATTTGACTAAGATTGGTTTTATAAGGACAAGTGAGAACAACAACATGTACATCAAGAATGATGAAAATGGAATACTATTCTCAGCCATATTTGTTGATGATATTATATTTTGTGGAAATGACTCTTTATGCAAGAACTTTGGAAATGAAATGAGCAAAGAATTTGAGATGTCATTAATCAGTGAGATAAAGTATTTTATAGGCTTACAAATACTGCAAAAGAAAAATGAGATTTTCATTACTCAATCCAAATACATAAAGGAAATCTTGAAGAAATTTGGAATGGAGGATTCAAAGCCAGTAAGTACTCCTATGACTACCAACTGTAAACTATCAAAGAATGATGAATCTACATCTGTTGATGAGACACTCTACCGATTCATGATTGGAAAACTACATTATGTTGTTCACAGTAGGCCAGATATAGCACATGCAGTAGGTATTGTTGCGAGATTCTCTACAGATCCTAAGGAAATACACACAACAACAATCAAAAGAATTTTTAGATACTTGAAAGACACTAAAGATTATGGCTTAGTATATTAGAAAGGAAATGATTTTGATCTAAAAGTTTATACTGATGCTGATTGGGCAGGCAACATTGATGATAGAAAAAGCACAAGTGGAGGAGCTTTCTTCTTAGGAGAAAGACTAGTGAGTTGGCTTAGCAAGAAACAAGGTTGTGTTTCTCAGTCAACAGCCGAAGCTAAATATGTTGCAACAACACTGAATTGTACGAACATTGCATGGATCAAACAACTATTGGAAGGTATAAATGAGAAAGTTACTGAGCCAGTAACTATATTCTATGACAATACTAGTGCCATTAATATTTCAAAGAACCCTGTTATGCACTCTAAGACAAAGCACATCTCTATCAAATATCATTATCTTAGAGAAGAAGCTCAAGAGAAGAAAGTTGTGTTGGAATATGTTAACACAAAGGAGAAAATAGCTGATATCTTCACCAAGCCACTACCAAAGGACACTTTTGAATATCTCAGAAGTAAGTTAGGGGTCCTACCCCTATCTTTTATTCACTGACCGAGTTCTGTGAAAGCATCACTTCGATGACTCTATTGAATATCTTTTGGGGAGTTGATGCTGGAGTGATACACTTAAGAATGTTTTTTTTTGAAAGTGTACTGGAAATAATACTGGGATAATACATAAAACAATAAAGGGAATAGGAATTGTAAACAAATGCTCTGACCGAGACTCAGTTGATACACAACAAGAGGAAATAACTTCTTACAGAAAGAAATTATGTTTTAGTTTTATTCTTTTTGGCATTGTTGTCAAAGGGGGAGAAGACCAAGAAGGAGAAGACCTACCCAAGGGGAGAATACCAAGAAGGAGAAGATCTACCAAAAGGGGAGAAGACCTGAGAAGACTAAGAGAAGACTATAGATTGAAATAAAGACTGAAAAGAGAAGAGAAGTCTGATGTATGGGGGGGAGCATTTCAGCATTTTAGAATCACAGCAATCCAAATTTTTTTAAAGGTCAAATCAATTGGTTTTGCCATCAATGCCAAAGGGGGAGATTGTTGGTAATATTACAAGGATATTGAGAAGGTTGTTGATGATTATGGACATAACTGATTAAAGATGTTTTACTATCTTGATATTATTATTTTGTCATTGATGTCAAGAAATTGATTTTCTAATTCAGTATGATGTTGCCATATCTTAAGAAATATGATATGAAGATTATAAAGAAGTCGGTAAAGACACAGGAAAGAATATGATGAATAAGGGGATAAGTTATTCAATGGGCAACTCTACCGAGTCAGACAATGATGAGATCTTGATGTTTTAGATTGTTTTAACATCATACATATGTTGTAAAATGTAAAGGTTAATACTGTACTATGTTATCAAGCAAAGAACCTAGTCAATAAACCCTAAGGAACCTAGTCGGTAAACCCTAAGGTTATCGCGGTCGGTTAATGAAGACAGAATGTCTACCGAGTGAAGTTTAGTATTCACCGAGTTGTAACCGAGCTATAACAGAATGCATTAAATGTTTACATGTGATATTTAATGAAAGATGCTAATGAGCTGGAGCGGATCAATGATTGGGAAGCCGTAAAAGAAGTTTGTTAAATGAATCTAAGGCAATGGAAAGTCGGCAAGAAGATCTACAGCTCAGATTGAACCGCATTACCCTAACACAAATTCCAAGGCGAGGTAAAATGTTTTCAGATCAAAAGATACAATGAACCTGGACAAGATTGAAGATCTGATGGCTATGATTGATCATGGGAAATGTGATCAAGGAGATTAAGTGGTTAGAAGATTGTTTATAAATAAGGAACTATTGATAAACAATGTATACGGGCAAGTGTATGCACAAGGATGCTACATAGTGATTACCGAGCACAGAAGCTTGAAGACCTATTAGAATAACAAAGTATTGATGCCCAGCAGATAGACAAGACTAGTTCTATGTCTAGATTGTATTGAACAAATAAGAATCTGCTTTAGCATTTTAGATGTGAAGTTGCAGATAGACTGTATTATTGTTATTTTGTGAAAGTGACAGGAAATCTCTTAACCAAGTGGACTTAACAGTCTTATATGTAAATCCTCTAACAAGGTGACATTCTGATTGAGTGTTTGAAATCCTTTGACAAGGTCACTTCTAACAAAGTGAAGATCCTAACAGATCTGAGGGAAATCCCTTAACCGGGTCACATCTAGCAATGTGTTTTGTAATCTTTAACAGGATTTGCTTTTAATCGAGCATACTCTAGAAGAGTATATTTCTTAGTGGGTCTGAAATCCCACCATTGTTTTTCCCTATTTGGGTTTCCACATTAAAGCTAGTGTTATGAGGTTTATATTATTCATATGCTTTTGAGTTTGCATGTTTGACAGTTTTTGTTTATATGACTAATATATGTTAGCGAGGTTGAATCTGATGTTTTTATGGATGATTAAGTTTGTATGATTCACCCCCCCCCCTCTCACCTTGTTGGCTATTGGATCTATACTTATATTAAGTATCAGAACTATCACTATCCTATCCTAGGGCCTCTGCTTGAGTGTATCCTCTTGAGTAGTTTCCTAATTGGCAACGTATGTTCTATCACAGAATTGTCAATCCTAGCCCTATCTGTTATCCTAGTCTTCCCTAGAGGACTTGCTTGAGTGTATCCTCTCAATAGCTTATCCAATTGACAGCATATGTTCATCATAGAACTGTCGATTTGGCCTTGAAGACACAAACATGCCTTCATGACATAAACGCGCTTACATACTGCATAAACGCACCTGCTTTGCACATACACGTCTGAAATACACAGACGTGCCTATGCTCTGCATAGATGCAGCTACTCTGAAAAGACATGCCCACATAGCACAAATGCGCCTACCCAATGCAGACGCACTCACATTTGACATAAACACCTTTTCCTACAAAGACGTGCCTGGCACAAACACAGATGCACCTTGCTAACCTAGATGCGCCTGGCACCAACATAGACATGCCTCGATGTTTTTTGACCTTGTTTGACATATTCTAGAATGCATTTATTGTGCTACCTAACATGCATTAATGACAACATTTATTGTGACAAAGTACAAGGAGGTTTTACGGTACTTACCGGCTCTCTTGCATCTGCTGGCCTCTGAAATGGGCAAACGCGATCAAATCTGTGAACCAATGCCATCCCTGCTGACTGTTGCTACTCTGTTCTCTCTCTGCACTCTGATCTCTCAGATGTGTGGATGACAATGAGGATGTATTCCCCTCATGGTCTATTTTATAGACTGCCCTATCCCTAGCCCTAGCTCTCGTTTCCCGAGTCATTCTTCTTTATCCCGTGACTCTGTCACTTTATCCTATCCGGTCAGTCCATTCTAGCCTTTCTTTCTTATCGAGAGATTGTCTGTGATCTTTCCAGACATTTTCATCCAATCTCTCAAGGGGGCATATCATTCCCATCTTGGGGCAACTTTGTATCAGTTCATATTATCTTCTTTGAAAGAACACGACAAGCTGCATTGTCTCAAAGAGGGGCAAAATGTAGACACCTAAAATTGTCCAGTCTAATTAAATAAATATTTTTATTTATTTAATTATTTTAGCCTAACTCTTCTATTAATTGAATAAATCTTTATTTATTTAATTAATTCATTTATGCTCTTCTAGCCTTATTTCTCATTTGAATAAATACCTTTATTTATTTAAATTACCCTTTTCCTAAATTAAGTAAATAATTTTATTTATTTAATTGATCCCACTTCTTCTATTAATTAAATGAATCTTTATTTATTTAATTAATTCATTAACCTTTTATACCCATGACATATGTCATTCGTCTCTTAATTCATACACTACCTACCCTCTCATTATTTTCTTATTTTCTCTACCTACCCTCTAATCATAGCGGACCATTTATCTTTTACACCTCTTAATCTTATCCCTCCATTTCTTATGGTGTCTTCTATATAAGGAGATGCTTCCTTCATTATCAACCCCTCCCCCCTAATGATTATTTGAGTACTCTACGCTTTCAAACTTTCATATGCAATCAAGCCTACTTGCAACCACATTTCCGTTCTTTGTTGAGCTCTTGTGCATATAAAATCTGAGAGCAAATATATCAAGCAAGATCAATGGAGATAGGAAGAATGGAGATCAAAACCCTAATGGACATGTGATGGTATAATCTTTGTGATTTCATTTGATTGGCATTGTCTCAGGTAATCTTCATATGTTATGGTGGATCTTTGTTGCTATTAGGCTAGGGTTTTGTATTTGAATCTATTTAGTCTTTCAATATTGTTGTTATCCATTTTCACCATGTACAACAGTTTCATGCCTATTAGTACCTACCCGATTAAGGGATTTGACTGTTGTAACTGTTAGGAAAACAATAGTAAAATGATCTGCATGTAGCACCTTTGTGCTTGATAAGATCCACTTCAGTTATGCTCAATACATCAACAACATATCCATACAGAGCTTTTCAGATTACCGCAAAATCAAACTCTCAATATTCTCCTTCGATCTTATTCTTCATCTCATAACTCATCAACTTAGTCAGCTAACAACCTTGGAATAATTTCCTAGGTTCAATGAATTTGGTCAATCTTGCACTACACGCATTACTTATGTTGGCCATCGATATAACAACTTAAAAATAAAACATAATTGTTACCGATTTACCGATTTAAGTCATTTTGCTTCTACCGGTTAACTGTTCTTCATGTTTGATTTCTTTGTACATCATAACTTGCTCATCCTGTTGAGTCTGCCACTGTGGTGTGAAACATAGCTACCTGATACAATCTCCAACACTCTTGCAAAACCTCATCACCTAAATCTTCATTGATCTCTCATACCGGTTGCTTGAATACAACTTTGTTCCTATTTACCGGTTGAAGTCCTATTGTTGGTTCACTGGTAAATTGTCTTCTCTATCAGTTATGCTTTACCAGCTGGCCTAAATGACTTAGATGACTATCAAAACATAGTTGCCATCAATGAAAACATAAAACAAGTCATCAATAAACCTATTACATCAAAACATAATCATCAAGCCAACAAAGAGAACCTAGACTAGGGAGAGTAGACTATCTATAGCAAAGCATTTTATGCCATTGGATAGCCAAGCCAGAGGCCAGGCAAAAAGTTTCTAGGAAGGAAAGAGCGGATTTTATATTATCCTCTTCCTCTAGAAGAGTGAGGAAAGAGTCATCGATAAAATGGCCATTGACAAGCTGAGAGGGAGAATAAGGCAGAGAGATCCCACAAACCAACCCTTGCGAAATAGAGTGTGCCAACAGATAGCCAAAACCTTATGCAGCAAACACATACAAAGAAGGCACCAACGAACAACCCTGGTAGATGGAACAGAAGAGAGAAAAGGTCTTAGATTGGCAGCCATTAATGGTGATACAAGGAGTCATCTTAGCAAAGAGCATCACAACAAATTGAAGGAATATTGGCCCAAACCCCAATGCAGACATAATGGCAAGGATGAAAGGCCACTCAATGCGATCATAGGCTTTGGTGAAATCAATCTTAATGAACATATATTTTTTGTGTGAACGACGAGTCCATTCCATACCTTCCCAAACCGCAATAATATTTTCCAGAATGAACCTGGCTTTGATGAAGCCTTTTTGTTCAGGACAAACAACAAGCGGAAACATGTGGTGAATTTTCAGAGCCAAAGCTTTAGCTATGATTTTGTATGACACATTGAGGAGCGTGATGGGACACCAATTGTAGATATCCTTCAGATCTCTAGAATTAGGTAAGAATTTAATATTTCCTTGATTGATAAGATTGCCTATGGATTTATTATGAAAAGCCTTGAGATAGACTTTATGTAAATCAAGCTCAATCTGATCCCAAAGGACTTTGTAAAATTCACATGGAAAGCCATCAATGCCAGGGGCCTTGTCATTAGCCATCGAGCATATGGCTTCCTTGAGATCTTCAATAGTGAGGAGTCCCTCATAAAATAATTTCTGGGTTGAGGTTAGCCTAATTGGTGTGACAATCAAGCATTCTTGGAGAGCATGTTGGTGCTCTGGAGTGTAATCCTGTGTTGTAAAAACCTATTCATAATGATGAACAAAAGCTTTGAGGATATCAGGAAGCTCAAACAACACTTGAGTACCCTCCTTAATTCTTTGAATACCTAGACAAGGGTGTGGGGCCCATAGAGCCCGAAAGAATTCTTTAGAGGCACGATCCCTAATCTTGAGCTAGTGCAATCAAGCCTTGATCTGATCCCCTTTGGCAATGTAGTTGTTAGAAACTTGTTTGCGATGATGCTTCTCAAAAACATTGACCTAAAGGGTTGAGGAGAAAGGATTGGCAGCTAAGGCTTCCATGTCACTACAGAGAGCTGACGTAGTTGCCTGATAAGATCGTCTGCGAAAAATGGCCAGTTGGCACCCATTAATATGAAGGAAGCTCACAGTATGGGAAATGACAGAATTCCACCAACAAATCAAACTGGTATCATGGACAGTCTGCACTTTAGATTCCAAACAGTCACAAATGTGGGCCAGAGTGGGCTTATGATGAAGCAATGACATGTTAAGGAAAAATTGCGTCCTGCTGGCATGCACCTGTTTGGACTCCCATTTATTGAAAAAGTGAATGGGGAAATGATCGAACAACGTTACATCAACAAGAAACATCACTAGCAATGGTGAGGAACTAGAAAAACTAAAAAATGATTGAGTCGAGATCATGACATGATCAAGGCATTTAAATATCCTATCAGAACCTGCCTGAAAGTTACTCCAGGTATGCCAAAGAGCATGATCATGGCAGTGGCCTATATTAGGGTTGAAAAGACCCAATTTATTACACACGTAGTACTAGGCATCATGTTCACTAGTTGTCCATCTGAAAGGAAGTGAACCATCCTTGTCACAAGCCATCTCAACCATTTTGAAATCCCCACAAACCAGCTAGGTGGTTATGGGAAGAGAATCATCCATCCATCACTAGAGAAGGGATCTTTCAGCAATATCATTGGAGGCGTAAATATTGACAATACCAAAAGAATGATTATCAATATTCAGGAGCGCCCAGACTAGCCACTGCGTATAATCAGTACCATGATCAACAACGCAGGTATGCAAGCATGGGAATAGTAAAATGATTGTGCCACCTTGACCAGCCTCATGATCAGTACAAAAGGTAGTACCAGTAGGCCAAATAGAATGACAAGGTAAGGCAAGAAAAAAACCAGCAACCTTAACTTCTTGAAGGCAAAACACATCAATTCCACCTATCTTATTTATGGTATCCCTGACGGAATACTTCTTGGTGAGGTCAGTCAAACCTCAAACATTCCATGATAAAAAATTCACGGATTAAAGGCATCCATGCTCTTAAGATTGTTCTCTTCCAATTGGGAAAAGTTGTGCAAAAAAATTGAAGGAACTGAACCTATTTGCAAGTTTGGTGAATTTCTTCATTTCTCCTGTCCCTACAGCTCATCTTCATGAGAACGAGAAGGATTATGCAACTGCCTAAAGTGGGAGGATGCAGGAGGAGCAGTAGAGTGTTGTGTGGCCAAGATGGAACCTGCCTATGGTGTAGCTACGGGCCAAGGCTGAAGCGGGGTCTCATTTGAAATTGTTGAAACCGCATTCTCCTGGTTGCTAGGGTTGAAACCTCTTTTGAGGGATCAGCAGTTTTGGGAGAAGTACTAGAACCAAAAGCTTTATTCTTACAACTAACAATTGTAATCCATTTTTCCTCAATTTTTGGCATGCCCTTGTCATCCTGGTGGAAAAACTCACCATGTGCTTGCGGTTGAGGACAAGGAGTGGCTAAGGGACAATCATTTATCTTATGCTCAACCAACTGACAACGGTGACACATATTGGGCAAGTTGAAATAGTTGAACTTCTATGTAGTTGGATTGACCCTATTTGAATATCCAATAACTCCTTTAAGTCTTGGGATAAATCAATTTCAACACAGACCCTCTTCTGAGGGCAGCACTGAAAGAACCTGTCAGGTTCAACACACAAGATCTTCCCAATGAAAGTGTCAATGTTTTGCAAAAAGGGCACGCATGGCAGGGGTAACCAAGGAAACTCTATCCAAACTAACACCCAAAACCTTGTGTCATCAGAGATAGTAAAGTCTCAGGTCCAGGGCTAAAAAACTAGTAGAGAGGACAAGACATACCAAGGTCCATGCTAGAGAATCTCAAACACATACCTAGTGGATTCAAAACAAAAGAGATAAAACCATTTGGTCAGGTTTTGGACCATAGCAAGATGGACCCCATGAGGGGCCTAGGTCTTGGCAACCCAGTCTTTAAGCACACTCTTAGGGGGAGTTCTTCCAACAAAATAACTGACTAAAGTATGATTCTCTAGCCATTGACATGCAAGATCAAGTTCCAGGGTGCATAAAACCACATCCATCGGGGATTCAGAATACTTACCTCGTGAAATTTTTTTGGGACAAACTTCTAAGGTCTCTTGTTCTAGGGAGGAGCCATTGAGGACAACTGAACCACCAGTGCCAACAAAAATAGTTGGGCTAGGGTCAGAGGAAGACATTTTAAAAGGATCAAAAGCCCACAGTAAATGCGGCTATACTAAAAGAAAACTTTAGAATCCCACGCCAAAGGCACGGTATGACAGAGAAATTCCCAAGGTAAGAGGTAGAAGCTCAAAACCCTAGCAGAGCACCTACATCTCCTTCAATTTATTTTTTGACCAGCAAGTATAAAAGGAGGTGTACCCCTCTCATTTTAAACCTAATGAATGAATGCAAGATCTCAATTACACTCTAGAAAATTCAAGTGAGAAAGAAATCAATCTTCTATCAAGCATTGGAGTAGAAATGAAGTCAAGATTCAAGCATTGGAGATGATATTCATGTTCTATGTTTTATGAAGACTCTCTACATGAAATGCTAATTCCTTGGTGGAGACAAACAAACTTCATTAAAGGTATATCATTAGTGTTTCAGACATTTTCAATCTTCCCCTCAAAAGGAAAGCATTTTTATTGCAGTACTTCATTTACATTTCAATTTTATTTCATGGTTAATTCCAAAATTGTGTTTGAGCTATGGCAAACCCCTATTCCCAACACTTTTACCCTATTCACTATGTGTAGGAATAGGTACAAAGATACATTTTGAAGGATCTATAGGATTCATAGAGATAAATAGGTTCCCTTTTGGATAATGAAAATTTAGGAGGACCAACGCGATCACCACCACAGTCCTAATAATTCAGGCCAAATTTTGGGGAGTAGATCTGAATCATATTCCTTTGCTCAGATCCGGGTTTGTGGCTTTGTACGATGACTTTACCCCATTGTTTATGCATAATCTCTTCTATAATCATTATTTTACCCTAATCTTTTACAATTCACAAATACAATTCAATTTAAGGGAAAGAAGAGCCCCATTTAGGAGGCCTAGAATTTAATCAGAATCTTGCTCTCTCATGATCAAATCTATCAAATTCCTATCTCTCCCTAATGTAACGACAATTAAGAAAAATTAGTGTTTTTATCACATTTAATTGTGAAACCCTAAATTTAACCCTTTACAACACCATCCCAAGTTAGCAGTAAGGTAATGTGTGGCACTTAACTAGTTAGCCCATAAAAACAAATCCAAATGAATTGACATAATATGGCTCAAATTGAGACATTTCATGGCCTATAGAGAACTCATCAAAACCTCCAATGCTAGCACAAACCAAAAAATGCATAGCACAAGAAAGAAAATAAGCTCTATCTATTGGACAACCATGAAAAACTGTAAAAACCAATTGTTGACAAAATGCAAAACCAAAAATATCAACCAATGTCTTGCAGACCACATAAACAAATTACATGAATATTCAACAACATTCCCATATACTTTTATATTTTCATGCCAAAACACGATGACACAATCAAATAGATATGTAGTTCTTTATACCCAAAATACTAAGAAACACAATCATGAGATAAAACAATTTCCGATATACTTGTAGTACACATCATCACCTAAAGTATGAACTAAGATACTGCATATAAAATAAAAGCACATCCATAAAGCATCTAGAGTAGAAACAACAATATGGAGAATTTTAGAGCATTTTTCTAACAAATGACCAACCTCTTTCAATCACCCGAGCATTCGGTTCTTCTTTGGGATGCAGTGCAAACCAAACTATCAAATATGTTTCCTTGTTCTCATTAGGTTTCTAGATATTGGTTTCCTCATCATCAACAACTTTCACAATCATAAATAGAGTCTCATCACTAGAGTCATCACAATCCTCCTCTTCAAATGAATGACTACTTTCTTTTAAGTAAAAACTTCTTTTAGGCTTATCTTTTCTATCATCGATCTTCTTGTTTTTATCATCTCTTCTTTTATTGCATTTGTCTATATAAGGACATCTAGTAGAAAAATTACCAATCCTTCCACAATTGAAACATTTTAGAGGTAACTTACCTTTGTATTTATTGGTACCCTTCTTTAGTATTCTTACCAAGTTTTCCTCTGTGTCATCAAGGTTGTCATATTGGTCAACATTATCTTGCACAACATTCCCCAAATCTCAAAGGTAGACAAAGCTCCATACAATTGATAATAATATAGTTATCCAAATCTTGACTTTCTTCAATGGCTGACACCTTAGGAATGAAATATTTGGGAAGATTCCAAAGTAACTTTCTCACAACTTCTTCTTTCAATCATCCACCAACACCTTTGATTCCAGTGACAATTTTACTTACTTGGTGCATGTAGCTATCAATACCTTCATATTCAAACATCCTTGGGTTCTCAAATATATTATTCAGATTCTACAACTTGACTTGATTTATCTTCTTCTCTCCTTCATAAATGCTACTAAGCTTCTCCCAATCTACCTTGTAAGATTTGCAATCCATCACCTTTCCATTATTCACATGTGTCTTGATCTCATATGGGGTAGAGATAGGATGATTTGGTTTAGTATAACCATCCACAACAGAGTCCCAAATTCCATACTCCATAAAGGTCTAATATGATTCTATCCACATCTTCTAGAAAGAGTAGTTTGTCCCCAAACTTGAGAATCTTGTAGGACCCTTCTTGTGCCATCTTAGATCTGCCACAAGAGGTTAAGTTTCTTTTGAAGGAGATCGACTCTAATACCAATAGTTGAACACCCTTAAGACTGAGAGGGGGTGGTGATTCAGTCTAGACTTTAAAACACTTCACTTAAACTTCTATTCTCCAAAACACAATCAACTTATCTTTAATTTATTAATAGGAAAGAAACATGGAACCACAAAACACAATGCACAAGGGAACAACATATTTATGTAGAAAACCCTAAATAGAGAAAAAAACATGTTGAGAGTCAACTACCACTTAGAAGACTTGCAAGCTAAGATGCACTATCCTAGGCCAAGATACAAACAAATTATAGATTGAAGCTCAATGATCCAAGTCAAGATACAAAGGACTTGTAGGTTGAAGATCATTGCTCCATGAAAAGATACATAAACATCAAATCTCTAAATCAGAAAAAAAAGTCTTTCTCCAACTGTGAAGGTGTCCTTAAACCTTTGTTACAAGAAACAAACTACAACAACAATCACCACCATATTCACTGTCATCACATAACAACACTCTACCAATTATATGATCATGAAAGGACTTACACATAAAATACTTTGCACATCTCACAAATTCCCTATGAGGTATTTGAATAGGAGATTGATGAAATAGGGCAAACAAGTGAGAGGGGGGGGGGTGTGAATCAGTTGTAAAAAAAACTCACACAACTTAAACTTATTTTTAGATCTGATAATTAAGCATAAAAACATAAATCAGCAACACATCAAGACCACACATAACACCAAGATTTTTGATGTGGAAAACTCATCCAAGGGAAAAACCATGGTGTGAACACACCCATAATAAGAATATACCTTGTTAGAAGTGTAGAAATATTACAATGGGTAATGCACATGCATTTAGACACACTGCCTAGAGCTCACTGCTCAAAAATTAGAAGGGATACAACCCAAGGAAGGCTCACTACCTTACAAACAAATTCGGATCACATTCAAAAATGATGACCTGATAAATAGCATCCTTAATGCCTGGTTATAGTTCCAGTTAAGCACATAATAAATTTCATCTTCTTCTACACACTTCTTCTCTACTTCCGAAAGATCAATACATTATGCGCTCATTCTACATCCACAACACACTCAAATACAAACATATTACATTTATTTATACATGACATCAACCTTGGAAAGATCAACAAGGTCGGCTCAACACACATAAAGCAATTACAAAGTATAATCACACATGATACAATATCACATGTGCACCAATGAATATTGGCCAAGACATAACACAGACCCAAATCTATCGCCTCGAACATGCTACACCTCCAAAAATTATGACTTGATCATCTGCATCATGCTACAATCATCCAGTCATCCAGGAACATGAAGAACACCAATATACCAAAGAAAATCATGAATTAGGAGCTCAATGATCAATGCGAACCGCCAACACAAAAGACACGCGATCCATAAGCATCCACAAGGATAATGAATTACCACCACAACATCTACACCAACACAAATTTCTATAATCACATCAGTATCATTATACTGGAACTCAAGAACACTAACTGCAATGACTGTAAACTTTGAAAAATAACTTACGGACCTCAAAATCATGAACCACTTGAATGGAGGATACACATCAACATCCCAAACATATCTCCAAATCCGGAGATCAAGATATTATAATGTAGATGAAAATATTGACACTTTGTCATCACTGAAGAGCGAAAAAGCTATTCACAACACAAATATCCATAACTCAATCAAATCTTCATGCGGACCTCATAAACTTGAACTGAATCATTTATAAACAATCCTCTACAAACCCTTTAATCTGCAAGCTCTGATCTTCAACATGCTGAACAAACCAATTCACTAAACTCCACTGCATCACTGTCACATATAGAGAAATATGTTGACATCAATGACAACACATCTCACAAATATATCTCAAGCACATATTTGCAACATTATTCCAACAATATCCCCCTTTGGCATTGATGGAAACATATGATGTGAAAAAGAATCAATGTCAAAGAAAAAGAAATGAACAACTCACATGACTCTCTCTCCCAAAACTCTTTATAGTTTTTCACATGACTCTCCCCTTTTTACATCAATGGCAAAGGCACATATCTGCAATCAAATCACAATACTGACCATTGACTACTTCCCTTTAGTAGCATCCTCCACTATTCAATCCGGATCACAAGATATGATTGTGAAATGCACCGGATTGATGCGTACCAAATGCATCTTAGTTCTGATCAGGAGGGGAAATCACCCCTAGCTTCCCTTTGAGATACTCAAAAGTATCCTTAGGAAAAGGCTTCATGAAAATGTTTGCGATTTGTTCCTTTGTATGCACATACTCCAATCTGACTTCTTTCTCATTTACGTTGTCTCTCAAAAAGTGAAACTTAATTAATATATGTTTAGTCTTTGAATGCAACACTAGATTCTTGGAAATGTTAATTGCACTTGAATTGTCATAGTAGATAGAAATAGGCTCATCATACACTACTTTGATATCCTTCAACATCTTCTTCATCCATACCACCTGAGTACAATTGTTCATAGCAACAATATATTTTGCCTCTGCAGCAGATAGAAAAATAGAGTTCTTTTTTCTTAGCCATGAAACCAATATTTTTCCCAAGAAAAATGCACCACCACTAGTACTCTTTCTACCATCCACATCTCCTTCCTAATCAACATTATTAAAAGCACTCAAAGTAAAATCATCATCTTTAGGATACCATAGACAAAAAATAACTATTCCTTTTAAATATCTGAAAAATTCTTTTAACAAATACAACATGAGATTCCTTAGGATTAGCTTGAAATCTAGCAACAAGACAAACAACATTCATGATACCAGGTTTGGTTTTGGTCAAATATAGTAATCCACCAATCATGGAGATGTATTTGTGTTGGCATTATGTGAACTGGCATGAACAAATAATGATATTGTATGTTGTCATTGATGTCAATATGAGACATGGTGAGAACCGACACATGTGATAGGTGAAGAGAGAGGAACCGACATATGTATGAACCGGTTTATATGCCAAAGTGAAGGGGCACATTTGTTCAAGGTGAACCGGCATGTAGTTATGTGAACCGGCACATGGAAGCATTGTATGGTTACCGGTTGGTAGGTAGCTTCCACTTCAAGGTTTCCAGTTGGAGCAACTCAAGTGACTCAATCGGTAATCTTCATGTGATGAGTTAGCAGTATGATGGAGGACAGATCATGTTAACATGTAAGCTCTATGCACATGAAGGATCTTGCATGAAGAAGACTATTCCTATCCACCTCGAGAAAGTGTGAAGTTTGTCAAACGGTGATAATGCGTGATGGGTTATCAGCGGCCATGAAAACGGTGGATAATGGACAATAGAGAATGTCTTGAGATTGATTCAAGATTGTTGCATTTAATGCAGTATGATTCAACAGTCAGGATCGAACCATTTGAATTGCTTAACGTAAGAGGTTTAGGGTTTTTGCTACCAACCTGTATGTTTCCTATAAGGTCAATGTTGTGTTTCTTTCTAAGGTTGTTGGCAAAAGTTGTGAGTGTGTATCCAAGGGAAGTGATACGTGATTCTTGCCAGACCAAAGGAGAGAAGAGATATCTGCAAAGTGAATGTGCAGAAGGTGAAGAGGAGCCAAAATGGATCTGCATTAGCATTGAGTGTTGTTAACAGATCATTATAATGCCTGTTGATCTCTAACCACTTCAACAGTTGTAAAATCCCCTAACAGGGTAGCCTTAACTGACTTGATTCAAAATTCCTTAAATCAGGTGGTCTTAACCGGCTTGTTTAAAATCCCTTAACCAGGTAACTCGAGGCTAATGAGTTCTGAGAAGCTTGAGAAGCTTAGGAGATCCTTTCAGCTATTGAGTTCTTGAAATCCTCTAACAAGGTAACCCTACTGGGTTTAACCCTTAACTGGGTATCCCTTAACCGGGTGATCCCTAACAGGATCGGTTCCTACCAGAACCTATTGTAATGTCCTTAACCGGACAAGGCTCCTAACAGAGCGAACTTCTAAAGAGTTCAAAAAGCAGCTTGTGGGTATTCATCCCCACTATGGTTTTTCCTAGTTGGGTTTCCACATGAAAAATATGTGTGTCATGTGAAATGCTTTTATCTTGTGATGCTTTGTTTTACCTATTAAGCACATGAAGGTTCTATGTTTTATGCCTGTCTATAAAACATATTGAACTCACTGTTGTGAAGATCTGATGGTTAATTTTACTTGTTTATGCATGAGAATATAATGATACTGTGGTATTGAGCCAAGAGGAAAGCTTATTGAGTGACCGGTTCATGACTGGTTGAGCTGTATTGGATGTTGTCGATTGCACTCTATTTTACCAGTATCCTTGTTTGTTAGTCTTTTGGAATATTTGTTGTCAAACCGGTTTTGGACTGTATTGGTGTTTGTACTGATTCACCCCCCCACTCAGTACTGGTTTGGTACTAGTGGTTCATCATTGAGTTATCAATTGGTATCGGAGCTCCTCCAGGTCCTCTGTGTTGTAAGCCTAACTGCTTGAGGAAAAGATCCTAGACAAATGATGAAGAGGGAAGGTCCAAAGTTTAACAGGGAAAATTTTGGTATATGGAAAGATAGGATGAAGATATTCATCAAAAGCATGGTTGTTCAACATTGGAGCTATGTTGAAAATGTATATGTTGTTCCTATCGGTACTCTCACCGATGACCAAAAGAGAGAGATACAAGAAAATGGGCAAGTCATGGAAGCCCTCATCAGTAGCTTATCTGACATTGAGTTTATTGATGTTCAGGACAAGGAAAACTGCAAAGAGGTATGGGATGCTCTTGAAAATATCTATGGTGGTGATGAGCATGTAAAACAGGCTAAGGAAGAAAGCCTGAGAGGGAAATTTGAAGACATGCGGATGGTTGAAGGAGAGACCATTCAACAGTATGGAATAAGAATCAAAATAGTTGTTGGAGAAATAAAGAGTGTAGGTGGCAAAATAGAAGATTCCATTGTGGTAAGTAAAGTCCTGAGATCCCTGTTGTCGGTCTATGCAATAAGGGTTGCTGCTATTCAAGAGTTGAGATCAATAAACAAGTCTAAGGCATCCTTGGACTCTATCATAGCCAAGTTGATAGCCTATGAGCTGAATAGTTTTGATGGTAGTGTTCAAAAGTCAGAATCAGCTTTTAAAGCTTCTACCATACCATCCAGAAAAGGAAAAGAGGCTAGCACTAGTGGGGAACCTAGTCAGAATAGAGAAATGAAGGATGAAGAGTTTCTGATGGAATTTGAAGCTCTTCTAGCCAGGAGATTTCCAAAAGGGACTGGTAAATACAAAGGTAAGCTTCCTTTGAAATGTTTCTCCTGTAACCGGATAGGACATATTGCTTTGAACTGTCCTAATAGTGACAACAAGGATAAACCGAAAAGGTTCAAGAAATTCAAAGGAGGAAACCAGAGAAATTGTTTTGTGGCAGTTGATGAAGGTGTCACAGATGAGGAATCAGAAGATGAAGAGAATGAAGACATTGTGTTTGTTGCTGTAAAGGAAGATGTGGTAGGCAAGAAGGCTCTTGTCTCCCAGTTTGGTGATTCCAATGAGTGGATCATTGACAGTGGCTGTTATCACCATATGACTCGTGACCGGAGCAAGTTTCTATCCTTAGAGGAGTATGATGGTGGTGTGGTTTGCTTTGGCAATGATGCACCATGTATGGTCAAAGGCAGAGGGTCCATCTCTTTGAATGGAAAGAGTAGTGCTGACAATGTGTACTGGGTTGATAGTGGTCTCACTCTGCACTTCAAGAATGGAGTTTGCAGAATCAAAGGTAAAGATGGTAAATTGGTAGTTACCGGCATGCAGACTAAAGGTAACCTATTTCATCTAAATGCTAATATAAGTACATGTCTTATGGTTAAGCTTGATGATAGCTGGATATGGCATAGGAAATTATGTCATGTGAACTTTGACAACATTGTGAAGGCTAGTAAGGTCAAGGCAGTTAGAGGGTTGCCGGTGCTGAGCAAACCGGATAATACCTTGTGTAGAGAATGTTACTTGGGGAAAATGTCTTCCTCAACCTTTAAAGGTAAATCTTTCACTGCTGACAACTTGCTTGATCTTGTGCATACTAATCTATGTAGTCCTATGAAAACTAGAAGTGTGCAGGGCGATAGGTACTTCATGATTCTCACTGATGACTGCTCAAGAATGATGTGGGTCACATTCTTGAAAGACAAGTCTGAAGCTTTTGGGAAATTAAAAGCATTCAGAGCATTAGTGGAGAAGGAAAGTAGTAAAAGGATCAAATGTCTCAGAACTGATCAAGGAGGGGAGTTCACTTCCAGTGAATTCAACAAGTATTGTGAAGAATTTGGCATCAAGAGACAGCTGTCTGACCCTCGGACTCCACAACAGAATGGCCTAGAAGAGAGGAATAACCAGATTGTGGTTGAAGTAGCTAGAACCATGTTGATCCAAGGAAAGGTTGTTCACACCTTTTGGAGAGAAGCGGTGAGCACTGCAGTCTACACTATGAACCGGGTACCCATCAAAAAGAGTAAGGACAAAACTCCTTATGAGTATTGGACCATTAAGACACCTGTGGCTAACTACTTTAAGATATTTGGTAGCAAATGTTACATCAAGAGGAGTGATCATCAGGGTAAATTTGAAGCTAAATGTGATGAGGGAATATTTCTAGGATATTCCACCAAAAGTAAAGCTTACAAGTGCTATCACAATAGGACTCAGAGAATTATGAAAAGTATGAATGTAAAAGTTGATGAATCCTCTGAGAAGACTGAGGAAACCGACAATGAGCATGTTGTAAATGAACCGGTTGCAACCTTCTGGGAACCAGTTGTCAGTCAACCTAGTACCAGTAACAGTGTTCCTGAACTGGTGAATGCTGATACTGATGAAGATGAGGATGAAGAAGAAAAGCAAGAAGAACCAATTAAGACCATTCCTCGGTATGTCAAGTTGAATCATGATCCCAAGCAGATCATAGGTGATAAGGATGCAGGAATCCTTACTAGAAGAAAGATCAGAGAAAACTTATGTATGATCTCTGAACTTGACCTTAAGTCATTCAAAGAGGCTCATAAAGATCAAGACTGGATCAAGGCAACGGAAGAAGAACTTGACCAGATAGAGAAAAATGGTACATGGTCCTTGGTACCCAGACCAGAGCATAAAAATGTCATTGGCACCAAATGGGTGTTTAGAAATAAGTTCAATGAGGATGGCACAATGATTAGGAATAAAGCCAGACTGGTATGCAAGGATATGCTCAAGAAGAAGGTGAAGACTATGGGGAAACCTTTTCTCCTATAGCCAGACTGGAAGGAGTTCGTATGCTTCTTGCATATGTAGCTTTTAAGAGATTCAAGGTATATCAAATGGATGTAAAATCTGCATTTCTAAATGGTGTACTTAAAGAGGAGGTGTATATTGAGCAACCAGATGGGTTTGCCCTATCTGAAGATAATGACATGGTATGTAGGCTACATAAAGCATTATATGGTCTAAAGCAAGCACCTAGGGCATGGTATGAGCGCCTACATTCCCATCTTGTGAAGATTGGATTTGAGAGAACAAGTGAAGACAACAACATCTACTTGAAATCTGAAGGAGATTAGATCCTGATCTATGAAGTTTTTGTTGATGACATCATCTTTAGTGGAGATGATAAGATGAGTCATGAGTTTGCTGATGAGATGAAGAAAGAGTTTGAGATGTCACTCATAGGGGAGATTAAGTTCTTCATTGGACTGCAGATCCAACAGATGGAAGATGGAATCTTCATCACTCAGTCCAAATATGTCAAAGAGGTGTTGAAGACTTTTGGCATGGAAGATAGAAAACCGGTTGGTACATAGATGGTGATTGGTTGCAAATTGACAAAGGAAGATGATTCCACACTAGTTGATGAGAAGGAATACCGATCAATGATTGGTAAGTTGCATTATGTAGTGCATAGTAGACCGGATATTGCCCATGCAGTTGGCATCACTGCAAGATTCCAGAAGAGTCCAAGAGAGTCTCACTTAAGTGCAGTCAAGCGGATTCTTAGGTATCTAAAGGGAATAGTTGACTATGGATTGTGGTACCCATACAACAATAATTTCAATCTGAAAGTATTCACAGATGTTGATTGGGCCGGTAATGTGGATGACCGAAAGAGCACAACCGGTGGTGCATTCTTTCTCGGTGGTAGATTGGTCTCATTGATGAGTAAAAAATAGAGTTGCATCTCTCAGTCTATAGCGGAAGTGGAGTATGTTGTAGCTTTCATGAACCGCACTTAGACAATCTGGATGAAGCATGTACTGGAAGGCTTCAAGATCCCTCTATCTGAACTGGTAAGTATATTCTGTGATAACACAAGTGCTATCAATATATCAAAGAATCCGGTTTTACATTCCAGAACCAAGCATTTTGAGCTTAAGTATCATTTCTTGAGGGAAAAGGTTCAGAATAAAGAAATTACACTAGAGCATGTGTCCAGTAAGGAGCAGTTAGCAGATATATTCACCAAGCCTCTCCCAAAAACAACATTTGTGCATTTGAGAGGTGAATTAGGGGTATTTCCCCTTCAGGAGGTGAACTAAAAGTGATTGTTCCACATCGGTCAAGTAATAGAAAGATAAATTTTTGGTTGATTGATGTGTTGAAGGATGCTACTCCTTAGGGGGAGCAGCATGATGAAACAGAAATGTTTGTACCTCCACTTTGGCATTGTTGTCAAAGGGGGAGAAGGAGTGAAGCGAAAAGAAATCTGTAGCAAATGGGGAGAAGATGTGAAGCAGAGAAGATATCTTTTGTATATTGCCATCAATACCAAAGGGGGAGATTGTTGGCATTATGTGAACCGACATGAAGACATAATGATATTGTATGTTGTCATTGATGTCAATATGAGACATGGTGAGAACCGGCACATGTGATAGGTGAAGAGAGAGGAACTGACATATGTATGAACCGGTTTATATGCGAAAGTGAAGCAACACATTTGTTCAAGATGAACCGGCATGTAGTTATGTGAACTGACACATGGAAGCATTGTATGGTTACCGATTGGTAGGTAGCTTCCACTTTAGGGTTTCCGGTTGGAGCAACTCAAGTGACTCAATCGGTAATCTTCATGTGATGAGTTAGCAGTATGATGGACGACAGATCATGTTGCCACGTAAGCTCTATGCGCGTGAAGGATCTTGCATGAAGAAGACTATTCCTATCCACCTCGGGAAAGTGCAAAGTCTGTCAAACGGTGATAATGCGTGATGGGTTATCAACCGCCATGAAAATGGTGGATAATGGATGATGGAGAATGTCTTGAGATTGATTCAAGATTGTTGCATTTAATGCAGTATGATTCAACAGTCAGGATCGAACCATTTGAATTGCTTAACGTAACAGGTTTAGGGTTTTTGCTACTGACCTATATGTTTCCTATAAGGTCGATGTTGTGTTTCTTTCTGAGGTTGTTGGCAAAAGTTGTGAGTGTGTATCCAAGGGAAGTGATACGTGATTCTTGCCAGACCAAAGGAGAGAAGAGATATCTACAAAGTGAATGTGCAGAAGGTGAAGAGGAGCCAAAATGGATTTGCATTAGCATTGAGTGTTGTTAACAGATCATTGTAATACCTGTTGATCTCTAACCACTTCAACAGTTGTAAAATCCCCTAACAGGGTAGCCTTAACTGGCTTGATTCAAAATCCCTTAAATCGGGTGGTCTTAACCGGCTTGTTTAAAATCCCTTAACCGGGTAACTTGAGGCTAATGAGTTCAGAGAACCTTGAGAAGCTTAGGAGATCCTTTCATCTATTGAGTTCTTGAAATCCTCTAACAAGGTGACCCTGCCAGGTTTAACCCTTAACCGGGTGATCCCTAACAGGATCAGTTCCTACTAGAACCTATTGTAATGTCCTTAACCGGACAAGGCTCCTAACAGAGCAGACTTCTAAAGAGTTCAAAAAGCAGCTTGTGGGTATTAATCCCCACCATGGTTTTTCCCAGTTGGGTTTCCACGTGAAAAATATGTGTGTCATGTGAAATGCTTTTATCTTGTGATGCTTTGTTTTACCTATTAAGCACATGAAGGTTCTATGTTTTATGCCTGTCTATAAAACATATTGAACTCACTGTTGTGAAGATCTGGTGGTTAAGTTTACTTGTTTATGCATGAGAATATAATGATACTATGGTATTGAGCCAAGAGGAAAGCTTATTGAGTGACCGGTTCATGACTGGTTGAGCTATACTGGATGTTGCTGGTTGCACTCTGTTTTATCAGTATCCCTATTTGTTAGTCTTTTGGAGTATTTGCTGTCAAACTGGTTTTGGACTATATTGGTGTTTGTATTGATTCACCCCCTCTCTCAGTACCGGTTTGGTACTAGTGGTTCATCATTGAGTTATCAATTTGGTCCTATTTTCTATAGGAGAATCATCATCCTTAGTCAACTTACATCCAATTACCATAGTAGTTCCAACTAACTTTGTATCTTCCAAACCAAACTTCTTCAATAATTATTTTACATAGTTGGACTCAGATATAAAGATTCCTTTTTCTGACTGTGTAATTTGTAAACCCAAAAAGAATTTCATCTCTCCAATCATAGACATTTTAAATTAATTCTGCATTTCATTAGCAAACTCTTTGTGCAAACTATCATTCCCTCCAAAAATAATATCATCAACAAAAACTTCAACAATAAAAATATTATCATGATCAATCTCTAAGTACAAATTACTATCAGCAGTACCTTTGGTAAATCCTAACTTCAACAAATACTTATCCAATCTAGCATACTATGCTCTTGGGGCTTGTTTCAAACCATACAATGCTTTCTTCAACCAGCAAACCATATCTCCTTGACCAGTCAATTGAAATCCATCTTGTTTCTCTATGTACACCTCATCTTCTAGTTCTCCATTTAGGAATGCTGACTTGACATCCATCTGATAGACTTTTAAATCCTTGTAAGCAACATAAGCAATAAACAATCTACCAACTTCAATTCTTGCCACCAGAGAAAAAGTCTCTTGAAATTCAATTCTTTCCATTTGAGAATATCTTGTGCAAACAAGTCTTGCTTTGTTTCTAACAGCTTCACCTTGCTCATTCAATTTGTTCCAGAAGACCCATTTGGTTCCAATTACATTTTTGTTCTTAGGTCTGGGAACAAGAATCCATGTATTGTTCTTTTCAATCTACAACAATTCTTCTTCCATTGCTTTAATCCAATGTTCATCTCTACATGCTTCATTCGCATCTTTAGGTTCAATCTTTGAAATCAAAAAATACTCAACTTGGTTTTCAACAATTCTTCTTGTTGTTTGAACACCTTTATTTCTATCTCATATAATCTGATTTTCAGAATGATTCAATCTTACATACCTAAGAGTCTTAGTATTTTATTGAATTTTAGATTCGTGTTATTTCTTCAGAACTTGCACTAGTTCCTTCTCCTTGAGTTACTACATTCACTAGAATGATCTAAACTTGATTCTGGGTCTGAGGTTGCTTCCCTTTATCTGAGCTATCATTCTGATCATTTGAATCATATCCGCAAGATTTGTATTGTCTTTCATTTCTTTCATCAACCCTAACATTTGCACTCTCAACTATCTTTCTCAATCTCTTATTATAACACTGGTAGGCCTTTCTTTTAGTAGAATAACCAAGAAATATTCCTTCATCACATCCAACATCAAACTTTCCTAGATCTTCATCCCTCTTGATATAGCATTTACTTCCAAAAATTTTGAAATATTTATTAGTATGAGCATGACCAAACCATAATTCATAAGGAGTCTTACTGGTATCACCTTTGATATTCACCTGGTTAAGAGGGTAAAAAATAATACTCACAGCTTCTCTCCAATAAACAAGCGGAACATTTCCTTCCAAAATCATTGTCCTAGTAGCTTCTTGAATGGTTATGTTTTTCCTTTCCACAACTCTATTTTGTTTCAAGGGGTTTTTAGAGCAGTCGACTATCTTCTTATTCCATGTTATTCACAAAATGCATCGAACTCATTGGAATTGAATTCACTACCTCTATCAGATCTAAGACACTTCAACTTCAAACCTATCTCAGTATCAACCATAGATTTGAAAATATTGAATTTATCTAGAGTTTTAGACTTCTCCCTCAAGAAAGTAACCCACATCATCCTTGAATAGTCATCAATCAACAACATGAAATATATGTCTCCTTGCAAGATTCTAACTCTAGAAAGACAACACAAATCAGTATGCACAAGATCCAAATAATCCATTTGAAAAATGCTTCTTACTCTTGAAATAACTTTTGGTTTGTTTCCTTAACTAACATTCTTTGCACATAGGATTAACAGGTTTCATCAACTTAGGAAGATCTCTCACAACTTGAGTAGAACTGATCGTAACAATGTTATAAAAATTCACATGACACATCCTTCTATTCCACAATCAAACATCTTTGTCATGCCCAACTTTTGGGCACAAAAAACGGAACAACAAATTTTATTTTTTTGACATCATGAACTCGCAACATATCCTACAATATAATAACTTTATTAGAGTTTTGTCTGATCTAGGATGTAAATAAATTCACTTACTAAGGTTGGGTTAATTAACCAACTCGAAAGAGCGACTTGTTTGGTGGAGATTAATTAGTATCACGGATTATTTAGCTAGCTCAATTACCTAAACCCTAAACCATGTTGTCGCTAATTAAAACAAGGGTTAATTGGTTATCTTAATGTATTAAATCATTCCCAATCATATAACGATAATGCTATTAATTAATTGATGCACATACAAAATTTATTATTTAAATCCAACCGATGAGGGTTCAAATTTGCTAAGATGCCATTTGCCCACTAAAACCGACAATAAGCTAAAGCCAATTCTAATTTTCCCTAAACCCTTAATTTTGATGATTTAATTTCGATCCGGCCAAAATCGGTCTCAAGGGCTTAAGGTTCATAAAAATTAATTCTACAATTTCTCCTTTTAAATTTTCCTAACGTCCAAATATATTGGGGAAAGTCTATTGATTAATTAAATATATTAATTGATTAAACATATAGTTTATCCAACTATATTAATTCTTTATTTTTAAATCCCTTGAATTAACTATATTAAAATTTAAATTTTCTAAAGAATAAAAACATATAATAATTCAATTATAAAAATAACCCTATTTATTAATTAAAACTAATACTCTAAAACTTCCAATTTAAAATTTCCCAACTCTAATTTAAAATTCTTTTAAATAAAGAATTCCCTTATTCCTAAAATGCTAACCCTAACCCGAAATTGGGTTAGGGTTGCATTTCTATTTATTCCTATTTTGTTTTATTATTTTATTATTTTATGCCCTAACCCAAAATGGGTTAGGGTTTATTAAACCCCTTTTTTTTTATTGTTTTTTTGGAGTGTGTGAGATTGCAGGTACGGCGGAGGGATTGTGTAGAGGGAGGAGCGGAGAGTTTCGATGTGGGCTTCCCCGGACACCGCTGTGCGTACACACAGTAGCGAGCAGCGCCGCCCACTGTGTGCACACACAGTGGCGGATGGGCTTACCGCCGCCCACTGTGTATACACATAGTGGTGGGCGCCACTCACTGTGTGTAGCACAGTGGCGGACGCGTCCACTCCATTGTGTTTACACACAGTGCGGTGCCCTTCGGCGCCGCCCACTGTGTGTGAACACAGTGGCTCAGCTGTGTGCCGTCCACTATGTTAACACATAGTGGCTCGGCTCGGTACTCCCGAAACCCTATAATTTTTTGTAAATAAATTTTTTTTTTTTATTTCGCTCTTTTTTTAATATAAAGTATATATATATATATATATGTATATGTATGTATATATGTATATTTATATATATATATATATATATAATTATATTTTCAAATGTATATATATATATATATATATTCACTGCTATGACCAGAATACATACATATACCCTTTTTTCTTAAAAGGTATCCATTGAGTATGATTCAGATGCAGGGGTATATATATATATATATATACCTGATAGGGTTAGGAAGTTTGTTTGAATTATTTTTAACACAACAACATGCAATTTTTTTTTTATATATATATTTTTGTAACAGGAATACACAAGGACAAAATATGTTTCCTTTTTTTTTGTTGCAAGGTTAAACACATATAGAAATTTATATATATTTATATATATATAGGTATATATTTTTCAATATATATACTTATATATTTATAGATATATATATAGTTAAATGTTAAGACAATAGGGTTGGAAGCCCTTATTTTGTTTTGGGATTCTAACATTTAAACATTCTGATCTTAGTCTTTTAACAGCTCTAAGAATAGGTCTTATTTTTCTTCCTTTTAATCAGTCATACATCATGCTTTCTACAGCAATGCAAAATACTAGTTCTTTTTTTTTTCTATGTCTAAATAGAGTTCACAGCAATAAAATAGCAATAATTAAACTATGCAAGTAAATAATGAAACCTAATGCATTCCTTTCTTTTTCTTTAAATTGCAGAAAATAAACAAGATAATAGACTAGATTTAGATGTAGTCTACAACAACATAATAGGCATCAAAATTTAAGTAAAAATTACATTACTTACAGAATAATAAGTTACAATAGCCCATATATAAAATGGGTGAATAACCTAACCAGTCTTCTCATTCTTAATGATGAGGACTTGAATAAAAGAATCAACTTAAGCCCTTTATTTACATTGTTTTCCTTTGTTTTGCAACAATTCATAAATTACATTTTTGCTTTCCTACATCTAAATAGAAATCTGAATCTGAATAAAAATCTGCAACCAAACAAATCTGCAACTCCTAGTCTCTTTTCCAAGCAACCTGCATGTAAAATTTTAGGGCTGTGACCATGGGATGCTCACCTCCTAGCCTAGGCTTACCAGAAGCCACCCCTGAGCTAGGAGAATCAAGACCTAGATGGGGTTACAACCAAGCAATACAACAAGCAAAGGGGAACAAAATAACACAACAGAGACACCCTTTCCCAAGCTGAAAACTCCATCACAAAATGTGATGCCTTATTAGGGTGGAAGTGGACCAAGTACCCTAGGGGAGAAATCTGCTAAATCAAACTTATAGCCAACTCATGGCACCCATGAATGCATAACCAGAATTCATCCTTAAGCCCTACACCCTTATGACCCCCAAAAAGGCAACATGTCATATTTGCTCCCCCTTATGACCCCCAAGAGAAATAACACAAAAGGAAGCAGCAAGGGTCTCATGGACAGACCCTTGAGATCACTCTCAAAATGAGAGCCTCTCACCCTAAGGGCTGTCAAGCTTCTTCCACCCCCAAGACCAATCTTTCCTCCCAAGGAAAGGATGGTCTTGAACACTCCCCAAACACAACATTACATAAAACAGAAATAAACAAGAAACACATAAATTTTACAAATACAACACAAATAAAGAGTTACAGCAATTTCCATTCAAACATTCAATAACATTTCTACATTTACATAAGAGGGGAGAAATAACACCAACCTTGACCTGCCAAGGGATATCTAAAGGAAAGCTTGATGAAGAGCTGCCCAATCCTCTAATCTTTTTCTGCAAATTCCTTAGCCCACAAATCTGCTATCCTAAAACTGGTTTTTCCTCCAAAATTTCTCCCAAAAATCTCCAAGGATGGAGAGTGGGTGATTAGCTCCCTAAACTTCCATTCTTAGCCTAAGAAGGCCTCTCTCACTCCTTCCAACCTCTTGGATAGAGTGAGGGATCCCTCATTGGGTTGGTCTTCCCTAGGTCTTACGCACTCCCTAACCTAGGTGTCTAGAGAAGGGAAATGGAATGGGGAAGAGGGATTACTCCCTTCAAGAAGGTTATCCTACCAAGGAAGGCAATCCTATAGATGGAATTCGTCCATCTTGGGAAAACCACTTTTTTGGGTGGTTAAACAAGTCCTAAGGGAAAGACACATGGCCAATTTTGGCCTTTACCCATAGGTACCCCATGAGGTCTAATAGAAATGCTCTAAAATTGACTCTAGGAGTTGATTTGACCCTCAGAAAGTCCACCTGAAGTTAACCTACGGGTCAACTCTGAGTTGACCCTCCTTGTGGCTCACTAACCTAGATTTCTTGGTTCCTTCAAGGATAAATGGGAGATATAACAATTAACAAAAAAATAAAACTCTCCAAAAAGGTGACATGACAAATTGCCAACACAACATACCACATAGGTGTCAAGTGACACTACAAAATAATTCCACATCACAATTACATATGTGGCAATTGTCCCTTAAATGATTTAAACAATTCAATAAATACAATTTACACTCATGCAGCATTTTACATTTACGAATAAAATACAATACATACGGGGTGTTGTCTCTCCAAATAGACAACCCCTGGTTTTACTAACACACATAGGCCTAGGCTCGATTCTCCATAATATTTCCATGGTCACATGGATAATCTCCTGCACATCTCAATTTAAACATTAGGACTTCCCAATAGCCTCATATAATATAAAACACAAAATCAGAATACAATACATCCATTCTGCAAAGACTTGTCATTATAAAATACGATTTGTCACAAATCAAAGCAATTCATCATAATCCTCAAAATTTGATCCATCTACAAGATATGCAAATGTATTTCTAACATTATAACAAATCCTGAAATTCAGATAATAACATACATCATCACAATATTACCCTAATCTGGAATCATATAATATTCTATAATCCACAAGGCATAGAAATGGAGCATCAATTATATATCAATATTACCAAAAATCATGGGATCATAAAAAGTTCTATATCCATAGTGTGTCAAAACTAGCATCCAAAATAGTTCCAATATGAAAATAACTGAAGAGATAGGATGGGTTGGGGTAGGGCCTCACAATCTTTTACTAGCACTATTTAAGTGAAAGATATTACCTTTAGTCTTTGTAACCGATGCAATCTCAATTCTAGAGCTAACCAAGATTATACATTTTCCATTCTTGAATTGAAGATCATATCCCTTGTAAACCATCTATCCAACACTCAAAATATTATGATTTAGACCTTCTACATATAAGACATCATCAGTATTTCTCTTACCATCAAGAGAAATGGAACCTCTACCATGGATTATACCAACTTTGTCATCACCAAACTTCATAACTCCACCTTCATACTTTTCTAGACTCACAAACTTTCTCTTATCACATATCATATGATGAGATTAGTTAGAAGTATGAATGTCGTTGCACCAAAAGATCGACTTGTTAATGCCCAATACAACCACTAGACTTATAGAATCCATAGGAGGCAGTTAAGCCATGTCACAAACTTGAGTGTTGTGTTGCACATCACAAGGAGACCAAGGGCGCACACCTTGCAACAACCCCCCCATTGCAAGCAAGGATGTTTGAACCTATGACCAAGCTTTGATACTACTTGTTAGAAGTACAGTTGTCATTGCACCAAAAGATCGACCTGTTAATGCTCGATACAACCACTAGACTTATAGAATTCATAGGAGGTGGTTAATTCATGTCACAAAATTGAGCGCTGCTCTGCATAGCACAATGAGACCAAGGGCACACACCTTGCAACACGAGAATTCATTGCCAATCACCCATTCATATTTCTCTTCAACTTGTGTAGCCAAAGCTCTTTCCACATTCATGCAGATAGTAGAGTCAGTAAGCATTGGGTCATCTTCCTTGATAGCAATAAACACCCAATCATTATCGCTTGTATTTCCTTTACCAGATTCATCATATGACATGCCTTCATCAATAGCATAATAACATCTCTTCTGAAATTTAGGCTTGTAAGGTTTTCTAGGAACTCTTTCCAAACACCTTGAGGCAAAATGACCTATCTTATTGCAAGAAAAACATTTAAGAGGAAATTTTCCTTCATACTTACTGGATCCTTTGGGTAATCTTTTGGTAATAAGTGCTTCAAGATCCTCAAGCTCTCACTCTTCTTCTTTGATTTCCTTCATATCCTTCTCATATCTAGATATCCTCCTTGAAGAACTTTCTCTGGGATCATATCTCTGCTTATCCTTTTCGGAAATAGTAGCTTTGAATTCATATTCTACCTTAGAAAGAGAATCACCAAACTCACTCAACTCAAGGGCTAAAAGCTTACCAATCAACATGTCTATGGTTACATTAGTCATAGTTCAGATCTCCTCAATAGCAAAAACTTTGTGTTTGTAGGATGCAGGTAACGATCTGAGCACTTTAGCAACAATCTCTAATTCTTCCAACTTTCCACGAGCACATCTAATATTGCACACAAGTTCATTCACCTTTTGCATAAAATAAATGATGTTCTCATCTTCGTCCATCCTCAACATCTCACACTTTCCTTTTAGGCTCTACAACTTAGCAATCTTCACATAACTATCTCCTTCATACAAAGTTTCTAACTTCTTCTAGATCTCATGAGCAATCTCCAATTTCATAACATTTGTCCTCTTAGAATCTGTTATAGCACTCAACAATGCTTCTTTGGCCCTAATATTGTATTCAACTTGCTTTATCTTATATGGAGTTGAAGGTCCATTTGTAGGAATGGTATACTTATTTTTGGTAATAGTCTAGTAGGATTCACCAATGAATCTCAGATGACACTCCATACGATTCTTCCAAAGAGAGTAGTTGGTACCATTAAATCTCAGACTGTACTTGTAATTTTCCCTCTCAGATCACCTCAAGCAGTTAAGCTTCTTCGTAGGAACCTGCTCTGATACCAATTGATGACAACTAAGAGGGGGGTGAATCAATTGTCACAAAAACTCATACAACTTAAACTTATTTTCAGATCTGATAATTAAGAATGAAATCATAAATCAACAACACATCAAGAACACACATAGCACCAAGATTTTTGATGTGGAAAACTCGATCAAGGGAAAAACCACAATGGGAACACACCCACAATAAGAATATACCCTGTTAGAAGTACATAAGTATTATAATAGGGAATGCATATGCATCCAGACACACTGCCTAGAGCTCACTGCTAAAAAACAAGAAGGTCTACAACCCAAGGAAGGATCACTGTCTTACAAACAAATTCAGATCACAACCGGAAATAATGAACTAAGAAATAGAATCCTTAATGCCTAGTTACAGTTTTGGTTAAGCACTTAATAACTTTCATCTTCTTCTACATACTTCTTCTCTACTTCCAAAATATCAATACATTATTCTCTCATTTTACATCCACAACACACTCAAATACAAACATATTACATTTATTTATACATGGCATCAACCTTGGAAAGATCAACAAGGTCGACTCAACACACATAAAGCAATTACAAAAATATAACCACATATGATACAATATCACATGTGGACCAAGCAATATCGGCCAAGACATAGCATAGACCCAAATCAATCTCTTTGAACATGCTACACCTCCAAAAATTATGCCTTGATCATCTGCAACACACTACAATAATCTGGTCAGCCAAGAACATGAAGAACACCAATATACCATAGAAAATCATCAATTACAAACTCAACGATCAATGCGGTCCACCAACACAAAAGGAACACAATCCAGAAGCATCCACAAGCATCATGAATTACCACTGCAACATCTGCACCAACATAAATTACTACAATCATATCAGTATCATCATACCAAACCTCAAGAACACTAACTACAATGACTGTCAACTTTAAAAAATAACTTGCGGACCTCCAAATCACGATCCACTTGAATTGAGAATACACATCAACATCCCAAACATATCCCCAAATCTGCAAATCAAGATATTATAATACGAAGAAATGCAGATCAAAATACTGACACTTTGTCATCACTGAACAATTGAAAAACTAGTCACAACATAGATATCCATAACTCAATCAAATCTTCATGTGGACCTCAAAAACTTGAAATGAATCATCTATAAACAATCCTCTACAAACCCTTTAATCTGCAAGCTTTGATCTTCAACATGTTGAACAAACCAGCTCACTGAACTTCACTGCATCACTATCACATACAAAGAAATATGTTGACATCAATGACAACAGATCTCTCAAATATCTCTAAAGCACATATTTGCTGCATTATTCCAACAATCTCCAACAGAGATAATAGGTCTTGTTGATAATCTTCTCACCAAATCAAGAGATACATCTACCAAAATATTTGGAACCTTTAATAAATTAATGGGTGAAAGGAATAAAAAGGGTGTAGAGGAACAACTTGACAAACATAGAGATGAGCCACATAAAGCATACCATGATGGAACAACTTCTGTGGTGAATCCTAAAACTATTCTCTTTCCTTTGCAAGACACACAAGAACTAGGAAGGACCAATAGGTCCACATCTACCACCACCAATACTTTGTAGCCCTTTGGATCTCCCCAAACTCCCTCAACCAAAACAAGAGAAACTTCT